>NW_025968260.1:0-25000 GCF_021869965.1 Rhincodon typus
CTCACCCAAGACAGCAAGAAACAATCTTACCTTCAAACTAGAAGTCTGTCAGGATGAAAAAAACTGAGAATCCTGTTTCTATAAAGGGAATGAACTTTGCACTTTGAGCTTGTGTAAATTTCAGAAATTAACTACACCCTTCAAGGGAGAGCAAGAGGGAAAGAAACACTAAACCTAAAATTTACTTACTCATCATATCAAACATGGGTGTGGTGGTTGGGAGGGGGGGGCCAGGGAGGGGGGGGGGAAGCTTAGCATGAGAAAATCAGCTTAAATATTTGTCAGTAGTTGTGATGCTAATTAGTAGATTGTTAGCAACTTGCTACTTAATTAATTGAAAACTAATTGAGATTTTTTTTTGATAGTAAAGCTTGTACCTGTTAAAAGGAGACCAGGAGCCTTGTACTACCTGATGCTTCCCTTCATTCATTTAGGGGATGTGGGCATCATTGGTGGGGCCAGCATGTATTGCCTGAAGAAGGAGGTGGTGAGCTGCCTTCCTGAACCATTATTTGATGTATGCACATTCATAATGCTGTTGGGAGCAGAATTCCATGATTTTGACCCAGTGGTACAAAAGGAATGGTGATATATTTCCAAGTCAGGATGGTGAGTGGTTTGGAGAGCAACTTGCAGGGGGTGGTGTTCCCATGCATCTGCTGCCCTTGTCCTTCTAGATGGAAGTGGTTATGGGTTTGGAAAGGGTTGTCTGAGGATCTTTGGTGAATTTCTGCAGCATATCTTGTAAATAGTACACACTGCTACTGAGTTGGTGGTGGAGGGAGTGGATGCAGTGCTAGTTAAACAGGTTGTTTTGTTCTGGATGGTGTCAGGTTTAAGTGTTGTTGGATGGTGACCTACCAAACAGCATATTTGTAACAAACACTTCCACCTTCACTTCCTCAGAGTGGAGCACACATTCTCTTTTCCCCTCAGCTAGAAGGTATCAGTGGAGCAAATGTGGAAAGTTGGGCCTGAGTGAACCATAACCCCCTGTTCCTGTATTGGAGAAAGAATGACCCATTGAATAGAGCAATCTCCCAAACTTGTGAAGCCAGGTGCAGTCTGGAGTCAAGGCCAGGCAGTAACTGGAGGCTAGGTGCTAGAATGGACTGGTTTGGGAAACCATTGTTCTGAACCTTTTTCCTTTCTCCATTTTACAATTTATTCCTAAAAATCTGCAATGCTGGACTTCTAAATAAAACTTTATTTTTCCAAGAACTGTAACTGGAAAAAGCCATACCTAGGTACCTTTGTGCCTAAGATGGCACCATAAGTGACAACCTCTGCACTTTTCACTACTCATTTGAGTACATATGACAAGAAGGCTGATTTTAAATTCTAGGATGGGGCCTGGCATTTCACAGGAAATAATAGCTGCACTGCTGAGGAGATTTTTTAATAATGATCAATTCCAATACAGAAAACTTTGCCTCCTAACCCCCGGTCAAAACCGCAAACCAGGAGACAGTAACATTACCTACCTCCCATTCAGAGAGTCAGCCCTGCCCCTGTCTTCAGCTTTCTTAAATCTGGGGAAATAATTGCTGATTAACCTCAGTGTTACTGATTGGATAACATGGGAGACCTGATGACATTCCTTTTTTCTTAAATTTCTTCCCATTGCAGATTGAAAGATGGAAGAGGCCAGTCAGCCCACTGAGATCTATAAAAATTAATGCAGATGGTCCTACCAGGCACCTGCTCTTTCTCCATAGCCATGCAAGTGTTTCCTTTTCAAACATCTTCCAATTCTCTTTTTGAACGTTCCTATTGAATCTACTTCCATTACCTTTTTGGATAGTCTATTTCAAATCACGTCACATTGAATAAGGAAATAAACATTTCTCATCTTCCACTCTTCCTGTTTTATCAATCACGTTGTATACTTATCCTCTGGTTACTCACTGTTGTGAGTGACAACTGTATTTAATCTACCAAAGCCCTTAATGACATGAAAGGATTTTATTAAATCTCCCCTTAGTCTTTTATACTCTAAAGGAGACCAAGCCCATTATAACGACTCTAAATGAGACCACCTTTAATGGTGTGTGATGGCGAAGCAATGTCTTAGACCCAAGAACCATACAGGCCCTTCGACCCACAATGTTGTGGCGACCTATTATCCTACTAAAGTCAATCTACCCTGCATACCCTACATTTTACTATCCTCCATGTGCCTATCCAAGGCGTTTAAAAGTCTCTAAAATATCTGAGTCCACTACCACTGCCGGCAGCGCATTCCACACACCCACCACTCTCTGTGTGAAGAACCTACCTCTAACATCACCCCTATACCTTCCTCCAATCACCTTAAAATTATGCCCCCTCGTAATAGTCATTTCTTCCCTGGGGAAAAAGTCTCTGACTATCCACTCTATCTATGCCTCTCATCATCTTGTAAACCTTTATCAAGTCACCTCTCATCCCTCTTCGCTCCAATGAAAAAAGCCCTAGCTCCCACAAATTTTCCTCGTAAGACCTGTCCTCCAGTCCAGGCAGCATCCTGATAAATCTCCTCTGTGCCCTCTCTAAAGCTACCACATCTTTCCTGTAATGAAGTGACCAGAACTGAACACCATATTCCAAGTGTGGCATAACCAGAGTTTTATGGAGCTGCAGCATAACCTCACGGCTCTTAAACTCAATTCCCCGCCAATGAAAGCCACCATACGCCTTCTTTACAATCCTATTAACTTGGGCCGCAACTTTGAGGGATCTATGGACGTGGGACCCAAGACCCCTCTGTTCCTCCACACTGCCGAGAATCCTGCCATTAACCCTGTATTCTGCATTCAAATTTGACCTTCGGAAATGAATCACTTTGAATAGTAGAACTACAGTTACATTACACACAGTCTCCCACTCCTTGATTTTCTGTATTATATGGGGAGTTGATGGCCTAGTGGGATTATTGCTGGACCATTAATCCCGAGACCCAGGTAATATTTTAGGGACCTGGGTTTGAATTCTGCTACAGCAGATGAATTCACGTAAAATCTGGAATTAAACATCTAATGACCAGCATGAAACCATTGGAGACGGTAAGGACTGCAGATGCTGGAAGCTAGAGTCAGTAAATGTGGAGCTGGAAAAGCACAGTAGGTCAGGCAGCATCTGAGGAGCAGGGAAGTTGTTGTGAGAAAGGGTCGCTGGATGCTGCCAGACCTGCTGAGCTTTTCCAGCAACTTCTGTTTTTGTTTCTGATTTACAGCATCCGCAGTTCTTTCGGTTTTTATAAAGATGTTTCATGGTCCCTTTTTGCCCCCTAATTTCCTTTTTAAGGAATCCCATACACACTCTATACTTGTGAAGGGTTTCCCATGTTTTTAATCGTCTGTATCTGGCATATGCTTCCTTCTTTTTCTCTTCAAACTCTCGATATCCCTTGACATTTAGGGTTCCTTGGACCTGCATCCCTGTCCTTCTCACTTAGAGGAACACACTGGCCCTGAATTCTCACTGCACTATTTTTAAGACTCCCACATTCGAAATGTAGACAAATCTATCAGTAGCTGCTCCCAGTCTGTTTGCCAGATCCTGTCTCATGACATTGAAATCAGCCTTCACCCAGTTTACACACTTAACCTCTGTACTACCCTTATCCCTTTCCATAATGACTTTGAAACTTAGAATTATGGCCACTATTCCCCAAAATGTTTGCCCACTGAAACTTCAACCTCAGTCAGCTACCTTGGCTGTGAATCCTGTGATCTAGACAGGGCACATGTCCTGAAGAGGCAAGTCTGGTATCCAGCACATGGATGGTTCTGCGCACAGTGTACACTTCTCAAAATGAACTTTGTCAAAATGTTTACTGCTCCCTCGCCTAATGTAAGTGAACAACCAGGAAATCGGTGTTTATGGGAAATGTGGATATTAGGCTGAGGTACAGCTTAGATTCTTATTTTAGAAAGAAACCTTTGGACATTCTCAGCTGGTCTTGGACTACACCTTTTGACAGTTTGCCAGATGTTCCTTGAAATTCGGAGGTCTAAACGTACCAAGCATTGTAAGAATAGATTTATGGTTTATGCTACTAAATGTGAATAAATTAACAAACTAACACAAATTACCATTAACAGAGTAAGAGTTACACTAAGACCAACAAGCTAAACACCAGCAAACCCATAAAAACTTAGACCAGTAGTAGCTTTAACAAAGAGAGTACAATGCTAGCTCATACCAGCAACATGGTGAGTCTGAAGACAGAGAAAAAGTACCAACTTTTTTTAGGAGAGGCTAACACGCGGTTCCAACTGCGCAGCTGTAAAACATCTCTCAACCCCCATTTCAAAGCGTATGGATCTTCTTCCCTGGTATCCTGGAACAATATTAATACCTCAATGTCTCAAAAAGCTAACGGATATGATGATTATCACTTTATGGTTTGTGGGACCTTGCTGTGTACAGATTGGCTGCCATGTTTCCTACATCACAGCACAACGGCGTTTCACCTCCAAAGCATTTCATTGCCTACAGGATTCTTTGATCATTGCATAATGGACATGGTTGTGGACACTGCTGGTATTTATTACTCCTCCCATTTACTCTGGAGAAAGTGCTGGTGAATCATTGTCTCGATTGCAGCCGAGTGGCCAGCTGGAACCAATTCAGACTCGGTAACATGATGGGTCTGGAGACACATGTTAGCCAGACCAGGTAAGAACAGCTGGTTCCCTTCAATGAAGGACAGTCACGAGCCCAGGTGGGTTTGTAAATTCAGAAGTCTGATGATCACCATGAGTAAGACTAGCTTTAGTTTATTTTTATTCTTACATGGGTGGTGGGCATTGCTGCTAAGACCAGCATTTGTTGTCTATCCCTAAATGCCCCTTAATCTAGGGCAGTTAAGAGTCAACTCCTTTACTGTGGAACTGGAGTCACATGGAGGTCAGCGCAGGTAAGAACAGCAGGTTCCCTTCCTGAAAGGACATGAGGAAACCAAATAGGTTTCTATAAAGTGAATGAAAGTTTCACAGTCAGCATCACTAGACTCCTTTTTCAGTTCCAGGTTTTTAATTGAATTAAATTCCACACTATGTTGTAGTGGGATTTGAACCCAGATCCCATAGCATTAGCCTTGGCCTGTGGATCATTAGTCCAATGATGTTACCATCACCATCTCCCCTGAAACAACATTTTCTCCTCACGTACAGAAGATATCTTCCTGCTGAAAGTGGCTTCATCCAGAGGGGACCTTTTCAATCTCCTGAATTTCCTTCACAGATGGTGGGTGCCCTGTTGAAACAGGCATTCTCTGTCTTTGGCTTTTTGCAATATCCTGTATCTCTAAGCCAGCCAATTTCACTTTGACCATGTCTGGAATAAACATAGAACAGTACAGCTTGGGAACAGGCCCTTCAGCCCACCATGTCTGTGCTGACCATTATGCCATCCTAAACTAATCCCATCTGACTGCACAGATCCATAACCCTCCACTCCTTGCCTGGTCATGTATCTGTCTATTTGCCTGTTAAATGTTGCTAAAGTATCTGCATCTACTACCCTCTTTTTTTTTCAAAAAAAACTTTGCTCGCACATCTTTTTTAAAGTTTCCCCCTCCATCCTTAGACCAAAACCCCAGTAATTGACATTTCCACTCTGCGGGGGGAAAAGACTCCAACTATTCACCCTATCCATGCCTCTCATAATTTTTATATTCTTCTATCATGTCACCCCTCGGTCTCCAATACTCCAGCGAAAACAATCCAAGTTTGTCCAACCTCGCCTTTGTAGCTAATTCACTTTAATCTTGGTAATATCATGGTAAACCTCTTTTGCATCCTCTCTAAAGCTTCCCCACTTTAGTGAGGTGACCAGAAGTGCAGAATCTGTCGTCACCTGTTGCCCTATCTCAGTGGGATTGTATGCAGCCCACTTTCAATCTGTGTGAGAGAATCTTTATTACCAATCTGCCAGTAAATCCCTGCTGAAAATATGTAGACTCTGTACTTCAATTTACTGATTAGGCTCGATACTGTCCTTTGCTCCTGTGGCGCAATATGTTCACTTCATTACTCATGCTATGAGAGTATTGTTCCTTTATTGGCATGGATTCTGTAACTTGGTCTGATGTCTCTTCTTTCTAAAATAAATGAAATGAAATGTTCGATGTAAACTTTTTCCTTCTCAGCATCTGACATTAAACTTGAGCTTGCCATTTGCAATGTCCTGGGCATGGTGCCCAACTGAATAACTTCAGATAAAGACTTGACAATAACTCTCTCAAAGTTGCTGATTTTTGCCATCAGAATTTTCACCATCAAATCATAGAATTCCTACATGTGGAAGCAAGCCACTTGGCCCATCAAGGCGACACTGACCCTCTGAAGAGAATCCCATCCAGACTCTCACTCCCTACCCTATCCCTGTAACCCTTCATTCCCACCTAGCCTCCACATTCTTGGACTCTATGGGCAACTTTTCATGGCCAATCCACTTAACCTGCACATCTTTGGAGTGTGGGAGGAAACTGGAGCACCCAGAGGAAACCCACGCAGACAGTTACAGGAGGTTGGAATCGAATCCGGGTCCCTGGTGCTGTGAGGCAGCAGTGCTAATGTTCTTCAGTGATGATGGGGTGGAAAACATTTCTGCCGAACCAATATGGTCACAGGTTCCACAATGGGTTATGAGATCTTCCATGTCTTCAGAGCAGCCAGTCCACACAACATTGACTAGTCTCTGGCTCAGTGCCTGCTGATCCTCAGGTATCCCCAATTTATACGATATCCATCCAGGACATCTTCCCAAAGTGATGCTGGAATAATCAGCTTTCCATCAAACTCCACAAAATTATCTATTATTGGGAATTTGCAGGGGATGGCATTCCCACGTATCTGCTGCCCTTGTCCTTCAAGATGGAAGTGGTCATGAGTTTGGAAGGTGCTGTCTGAGGATCTTTGATGAATTTCTGCAGTGCATCTTGTAGATAGTACACACTGCTGCTACTGAGCGTCGGTGGTGGAGGGATTGGATGTTTGTAGATGTGGTACTAATCAAATGGGCTGCTTTGTCCAGGTTTTTGAGTGTTGTTGGGGTTGCACTCATCCAGGCAAGTGGGGATTATTCCATCACACTCCTGACTTGTGCCTTGTAGATGGTGGACAGGCTTTGGGGAGTCAGGAGATGAGATATTCGCTGCAGTATTCCCAGCTTCTGGCCGCTCTTGTAGCCATTGTGTTTATGTGGTGAACCCAGTTCTGTTTCTGGTTAATGTCAACCCCCAGGATCTTGATAGTAATGCCATTGAATATCAAGAGGTGATAGTTAGATTGTCTCTTATTGGAGAGGGTCGTTGGCTAGCATTTGTGCGGTGTAAATGTTACTTGCCACTTGTCAGCTTAAGCCTGGGTATTGTCCAGGTTTTGCTGCATTTGTTAGTGCTCAAAATATGTGTTTGTTGACAACCAACTGGATCCTCCTGCTCTGGCCACCCTTCAATGTAATGATGACGATTGGTGACACACTCTTGGTCATTCTTTGGTTCCTTTCCTATTGTGATTGTGACTCACCTGGTAACTCTCTCTCTTATCAACGGCTTGACATAATTCTCTTATGCCAACATAACTAAGCTTGATGCATTCTGTCTTCTGTTTGGGTTCCGCCATGAGTCTGTTACCCCCTGAAATTTTCCAATGGTTGTCTCTTGACCAGTTGTTCCTCAACAAAATGTTTTTGACCTATTGTGCCATTACTGGCTGTACCTGGAACAGTTGCAGTCTCACTATTGTTTCTTGGCCAGTTGATAATTGACTGTAACAAGCTTAACTCATTCCACTGTTGATAGCAATTGAGTTTAAGACTCCCATTCACACATAACTCCCTGACGCTACTTGGTCTGTATCCATGGTATTGTGAGATGAACACAGAAAGTCATCAGGTCTGGCAGCATCTGTGGAGAGAGAAACAGAGTTAACATTTTTGAGACTGGTATGACTCTTTTTTTTCAGAACAGAACACAATTGGTTTGATTTAATGTAGTTCCGTGTACCTAAGTACAGTGAAAAGCTTTGTTTTGTGAGCAGTACAGGCAGATCATAGCAAACAAGGGCATATAGATCATAGGGTGATTAAACAGAGCGAGGCATACGGGTTACACTGTACAGGAGATGCACAAAGCGAGATCAACATTAACAAGATCAACATTATTTGAAGTTAGAGAGTCCATTCATCAGTCTAATAACAGCAGGGAAGAAGCTGTTCTTGAACCTGTTGGTGCGTGTTCAATCTTCTGTATCTTCTGCCTGATGGAAGAGGTTGTAGGAGAGCGTTACCAGGATGGGATGGGTCTTTGATGTTGGCAGCATTTCTGCAGCAGCGAGCTGTGTAAATGGAGCCCATGGATGGGGAGGTTTTGTGTTGTAGAGATCTTTGTGGTATACCTTTTAATTTCCGGGAGCTATACTTCCTCGAACATGTAATTACAAAGTTTTAAGTGGCAGACAATGTATCTTCTGCTGTAGTACGCTATCTAATATCACAGTGGCACTCGCTCCTGTGTCAAGCTTAAAATTAGAGAGATGTCCAATGACAAATATTTTCTTGCCAAAACACTTGGTTTTGATCATCTGTTCTCTCTGAGGAGTACCTTATTGGCTTTACTTTTATTGAAGCCTAGCTAGCTTCATTAACCTCTGTGTGTGTTTAGTAGCAGTTTGACATTTTTTCTTCTCTAACTGTGTCCTACTTCTACACATTTCCTGGAAGTGACTAACTATTATACAGAACCAGCATTTTTTTTCTAATCACTGGGCACTGCCTGTGCCTGTGAGTGATTACTCCACAGTATTGACAAATTATTGTTAGTGTCTGGTGTCTGTCCCACTCTCAGTCCTGTCTTCTCACTGCCATTAGGGTTTCTGTACCTTAAGAACTGAATGAAATTTGTTGGTCTCCTGCAAAATGCCTGATCCACTCCTATACAACTGAACTGTGTGGCTGCTGGGCTTCTGATTCACTCTAACCCTCCATGGGGTCAATTCTTCTTTGGTCTGTGATTAAATCTAACAGACTCCTCAACAATTCTGTCTCTTCTACGTGCAGGCTTAAAATCTCCTTATTTGATTTGATTTATTACTGTCATGTGTACAGAGGTGCAGTGCAAAGTGTTGTATTACTTGATTTACAGACAGATTGAGCTATATAAGCGCATCAGGGTAAGAGAACAGAGTGTGGGATACAGTGTAGTCATATTTTTCACTGATCTGTAAAGATTATTAATGAAATAATTTATGAAAACTGAACTCTTCTGTTTGATCTGGCTTTTGCAAGAACGTTATTTATTCTAAAGGCTACAGTAATTGTCAAAAGCTTTCAGAACTTCTTCCCCACTCTCAGTTCCTTCTTTTTACCTTGACAAGCTAAGACACCATCTGCTGTGGTCCCAATTCAGTGCAGAAGCGTATTTACTTGTTCAGCTTCTGATTCCTGCCACAGCCTAAAATGAATCCCATTTTCTCTTTAATTGATTTCCCTGGATGATTCATACTCTGAGATGATAGTACCACTCCTTATTGCCTTACAGCTTTTTCTTTGAGTTCCACTCTGTGCAGTCTTAAACTGCAATAAAGGCAGGAAGGATTTATTAAGTAATAGATACTCACTTTATTCTGCAGCCTCAATCAGCCAAGTTTCTTCTTCCATTAAGTTATGTTAAATGACTTGTGGATCTTGATTTCTCTTGTCCCTCCATGGTACGCACCTACATTGGTGGCCACACTCACTCTGAGCCGTGCATACTTTGTCTATTTCTAACCTCTTTGCTTGTAAACGTGACTTTTTTCCCTTAATCCACAAGAGATTTTAACTGTACTCAATGTCTGTTTTGCTCTGAGTGGGAACTTCTGCATGGGACCACTCCTGCGGATCATCAACATGCAACTGATAACCTCCAAGTGTGATGAGTGTTTCAGCTCCCTGTAACTTCTAGCACCCATTTGCTTCTGCACCTCTCTCTCTTACCAGGTCTGAAATGCTTTTTAACCACTAAGTGTAGATTTTGTCCTGTTGAATATTGCCACATGCTGCTCTTCTGCAGGTTTCTGGAATATTCAGCTGTCTCTGTCAATCTGTCTGTTTGTCTGTCTGCATAAGTAGCCTTCCTAAAGCTGTGTTGAAAAATTTCTTCAAAGCTAACCTGGAATCCCAAACACCACTCACCATGTCCTGTTGATCTTCACCTCAGTCACTATGGTAAAAGAATCATCGAGTGATTTGATGCCACCATCCTTCTTTGTTTTAAAGCCATTCATAACCATAGGTGTCACTGGCAAGGCCAGTATTTTATTTCCCATTTGTAATTGCCCAGGGGGCAGTTATTGGTGAGTCACATTGTTGTGGGTCATGAATCACATCTAGCCCAGACAAGGTAAGAGTGGCAGATTTCCTTCCCTAAGGGGCATCAATGAACCAGATGGTTTTATTTTGAAAGACAAGAAAATACCGTGCAAAATGGGACAGACTTCGAACAGATCCAGCAACTCAAGACTGGGCATCCATGAGGCGCTGTGGGCCATCAACAGCAGCAGGATTGTACTCCAGCACAATCTGTAACCTCATGGCCCGACATATCCCCCACTCAATCATTACCATCAAACCAGGGGATCAACCCTGGCTCAATGGAGAGGGCAGTAAAGCATGCCAGGAGCAGCATCAGGCATACCTAAAAATAAGGTGCCAACCTAGTGAAGCTACCAAACAGGACTACTTGCACGCCAAACAGCATAAGCTGTAAGTGATCACACAACCAACAGATCAGATCTAAGCTTTGCAGTCCTGTCATCCAGTTGTGAATGATGGTGGACAATTAAACAACTCACTGGAGGAGGAGGCTCCACAAATATCCCCATCCTCAATGACCATGTTCTCCTACCAGCCACTTATCATCCTGACTTGGAAATAATCACTGCCACTGGGTCAAAATCCTAGAATTCTTTCCCTAAGGTCACTGTGGGAATATTTATAGCACATGGACTGCAGTGGTTCAAGAAGGCAGCTCATCACCACCTTATCAAGGGGCAACTGGGGATGGGCAATAAATGCTGGCCAAGCCAGTGATGCCTATGTTCCATGAGTGAATAATTTTAAAGAAAAGAGTATCAAAATACACGACTTTCTTTTTCTCTCCTCAGTTTGAATGTTTATGGGGAAAGGTGCTACACGAATACAAGCTTCTCCTTCTCTCACCTGAGTCAGAAAGTCATGGAAATTTTAGGCAGGCAATCTGTGTGTGTCCTGAGGCAGCACTAGACTGTCCAAGGACCTGGTCCAGCTTTCACACTTGTTACAAAGTCAAGCTTCATCTAAGATGTAGAGCCTTACAGTGTGGAAGCAGGCCATTTGGAACGAGTCCACCCAAACCCACTCCCTTAACCTATCCTTGTAACCCTGCATTTCCCATGGCTAAGCCACCCAGCCTGCACATCCCTGGACACTATGGTGCAATTTAGCATGGCCAATCCACCCTAACCTGCACATCTTTGGACTGTGGGAGGGAACAGGAGCACTGGGTCCCTGGTGCTGTGAGGCAGCAGTGCTAACCACTGAGCTACCGCGCTGCCCCGTTACAGGGGGATGGGGCTGGGGGGAATGCTCTGATGGTCAGTGTGGACTTGTTGGGCCGAAGAGCCTGTTTTCACACTGTAGGGATTCTATTCTATGATTCTATAAGCTTCCTCTACAGTGTCCCAAAAAAACACATCAGTCTGACATTTGCAGCTTAAATACATCAGGGTCAGACTTTCCAACTGCCCAACTCTAACCTTCATTGCCTCTTGAAATGGGATGCTAAATGTGCTTGTGGTTGGGTATATCCTGTGCGTTGGTCTCCTGAAACTTGGCTGAAATCTCCCAGAAACCTCATGTGTCAGGCCCTTGACCATCCTTTGGAAGATCCTTCATTCTGATCAACGTGGACTGACTTCGTCCGAGCTCTCACCGCAACCACTGATCCGACATCAAAACTCTGTGAATCCCTACTGCCCGCCTGTACTGTGGGAGATCGGCAGGATCAAATAGACAGGGAGAGGATAGAGGAGCACAGGAAGGCAGTAATCTAGAGAAGGTCTTGAACCTCTGTCAGAGATATCAGTCTTTGGAACTCCTTGCCATAGGGATCTGTGGGGACAGAGTCCTTACGTATTCAGATTCCCACCACCCTCTGGGTGAAAAAGGTTTTCCTCCCATCTCCTCTAAACCTCCAGCCCCTCACCATAAATCTATGCCCCCTGCTTGTTGATTCCTCCATCAAGGAGAGAAGACCCTATCTGGGTAGGATGTGGGGGTACAGATACCCTGGATAGGGTGTAGTGGGGGCAGATACCCTGGACCTAGGTGTAGAGGCATAGATATCCTGGAGAAGGTGTAGGGGGCATAGATATCCTGGAGAAGGTGTGGTGGGATGGGTGTTGCTGAAGTGAGTTAATTACTTAAGGCCTAAGCACCAAATTGGCAACCTGTCCATTTAAACTTTCCAACCTTGTACTTCCACTTCCAGAAGATACCATTGCTTAATCCCTTGTTACAATTATGAAGTTTGCAAGATTATTATAAAGGGCTTGGTCTGTTTTACAGGGAAGAAAGTGCAAAGTATATTCTGCTTGGGGCCTGTCTCTAATCAGCCTCATTAGCAGATCCTGAAATTCCCACAATCCTGGGGAGCCCAAGTTGAAAATGTGCTTCCAACAGCCTATTCACTTTGGAAGATGTAAGGGTGGTGCTCAGTTTTACAAGCTACAACAGGGAGGGAGACAGCCAAAGAAATTGAAATTAAAAAAAACAAAAATTGATTAAGGCCTGCTGGCTCCCGCTGATTTTCGGAGATTAGTTCTGGTGTGAGTGGGAGAAGTGGAATCCTCAGTTCAGACTTTGCAGCTGCAGCTGCTGGTGGGTTTAGGAAACATGCATAAGACTGAAGGAAGTTTCTGGTGATGGGTACACACAAATATGAAATGGGAATATGGGAAGCCATGTGAATTTGTCAACAACTGTCCTCTGTAATAACAGTAATTCTACAAAGAATGCAATGGACAATAGCATAAAGAGTGAACGTTGCTCTCTACAAAGTATAGGTTGCCTACAAAACAAGCTGATGTTTAGTCAGTACTGTTTCTGAGTGATTTGTTACAGTAAGTGTTTTAAAAGATTATTGGGTCATTGTTCTGCCTAATGACTGGGAGTTCAAATTTATTTTTAAAGTTACTTGTCTCGAGGAAGATTTTCATATTAAAATGGTACATCATTAGATGGTCACAAGGATCAAATATATATGATCTATACTGATGGCTTGAAGGGATTGTAGATTGTAGATAAGAATGTAAATTGTGAGAAGGCTACAAAAATTCAACAAAGAAACTATAAACTCTAACGATAAATTTTGTGAGTCAGCAAAGATTTGGAAGATAGAATATAAAATGGACAAATGTGAACTTCTTTAATTGGTAAAAAAGAACAGAAATATATCAGAGATAACAAGGTGTAGAGCTGGATGAACACAGCAGCCCAAGCAGCATCAGAGGAGCAGGAAAGTTGACGTTTTGGGTCTAGACCCTTCGTCTAAAAACTATGTTAGACAGTCTTTCAGGAAGAATGACCTGATCTGTATGTGTCAAAGAGCAGGTGACGACAAACCCCTGGAGTGTTAATGGAATAGGAGATGTTTATATTAATATATTAAATACATCATATTATTTAAATGGAGATAGAATGCAAAATGTAGCAGTATGGAGGGATTTGAGTGTCCTTGGAGATGAATTACAGACAGCAAGCATACAGCTATAACAGGTATTTAGGAAGTGTGACAAAAAGTGGTGTGTTAACATCATTTTTAGCATCTGGCTTTCAAAATAGGCATTGATTACTTTTAGTGAAGGATTTTTTAAAAATAAGGAAAAACTATGTTAGACAGTCCTTTAGGAAGAGTGACCTGATCTGTATGTGTCAAAAAGCAGGTGATGACAAACCCCTGGAGTGTTAGTGGAATAGGAGGTGTTTATATTGTGAAGTTCACAACAGGAACAGTGAATGTTGAAGCCCATTAACATATTTAAAATCTGTGAAAGTTTAAGCTCTCAGTTTTGTAAGTATTCATGTAAGAAGAATTCACAGTTCACCAGACAGAATCTGAGCAGGATCTGTAAGTCAAACTTATAATTTTAATATAGAAGTATCACTTCTCTGCATTTGAATCACTAGAAGGTGTTGGAAGTATTGAGGTTGGTTGGCTCGCCGAGCTGGTTTGTTGTTCCGCAGACGTTTCACTACCGTGCTTGGTAACATCCTCAGTGCAGCCTCTGATGAAGCATCGGTGTGTTTTCCCACCTGGCTTTTAAACTCTGGGGTCCGTTGCGTTGTGTTGGAAGCAGTTTGAAAACTTAGCTTTTAATATTTTTCTAAATTGTGTTCTATATTTAGACAGCTTGCTTTTTTATTTATTTCTTCTCCTTAGACAGCACCTTCCAAATCCACAATCACTTCCATCTGGGAGGACAAGGGCAGCAGATACATGGGAACATCACCCCCTGCAAGTTCCCCTCCAAGCCACTCAACATTCTGGCCTGGAAATATATTGCCGTTCCTTCAGTGTGGCTGGGTCAAAATCCTGGAATTTCCTCCCTAAGGGCATTGTGGTCTACCTACAGCACATGGACTGCAGCGGTTCAAGAACGCAGCTCACCCTCACCTTCTCAAGGGGCAACTAGGAACAGGCAATAAACGCTGGGCCCAGCCAGTGACACCCACATCCTGTGAGTGAATAAAAAAAATTTTGTTGTCAAAATCAGCCCTCACTGAAAGGATATTCCCAAAGTATGTGAATTGATCCACATTGTCCAGAGAGTAGAGGAGTAATGCTGTATGGTTGGGGGCAGGCTGTAGGGGACCTTTATCTTCCAGACCCCTTCTCTTCCAACACTGTGAATACATTAGTGATGGTTTGGAGCTCAGTCCTGGATTTTTGTATTGAGCCCACTGCGACTTCTACACAATAAAGTGGACATGACATATATAAAGGGACAATTCATTGTGTTATCTTTGACTCCAGCATTGGTAGTTCATACGTACGATGAGAGATAATAAGATCTCTCTCTCCCCACCAAGTCTCTTCCATTTATCACGTTTGATGGTGATTTGCATGAGAAGCAATGCTCCAATAAATCACAGTGCAAGCTGGAGGAACAACATCTCATCTTCGGAGTAGGCACTTTACAGCCTCCTGGACTTAATATTGAATTCAACACCTTCAAACTGTGAACCAACTCTCATTCCTTCCCTTTCTTTTAGCTTTACTTGTTACATTCTCTGTCATCCTCTCTCCCCTCCACCCCGTCCCAGTGGGACTGTTTGTCCTTTCCAATCTGGCCGTTAGACCCACCATTGTGCTGCCATTCTCACATTACACTCACTTTATCTGAACTATCAACACCCTCTGTCCCCCAGCACTGCCGCCCCCCGCCTACACCCACTATTGCATAAAAGCTGTCCCCTACTGCCCCCACCCCACACACACACATTTCACATCAGTTCTGATGAAGAGTCATCCAGACTCGAAACGTTAGCTTGCTCTCTCTCTCCGTGCATGCTGCCTGTCCTGCTGTGATCTGCAGCATTTGTTGATTTCAGTACAGATTCCAGCCTCTGTAGTAATTTGCTCCTGTCCTAGGGTCTCTGATTTCAGTCTGTAACGGGTTAAGGAATTTGCAGCCTTTCAGTTAGTCACTGTACAGCAAATGAGGCGGGTACATGGGGATGGGGTAATTGAAGTGAGAGTAAGGTAGCTTCATAAATTGTAAAACTTGGTGATTTCAATTAGCTGTGTCCAGGCTGTGCTGCCTTGGTCTGCCTTATCTGCTCCATTCTCTCGCACAGAACACCTTTCAATCAATCTTTAAAGATTTTCCCTTCTGAGGTCGTCTGCGGCATATTTAAGGCGAGCTCGAGTTTGCAGTAAACAACACACACACCCACTTCCGAATCTGGAAACGAAGGGCTCACGTGATTTTGACATGGGGACTCAGTGCAGTGCCCAGCTCTCAGTTCCTGGCAGGGTAACTTGCCGTCCTGGAGGCCCAGGAGAGGGGGAGAAATGTGCCAGAGGCTCTCTAAGCAGAACTGAAAGCTCCAGGCCATTTTAACAGAGTTAAACAGCCCGGGCTGAGGGCTTTGTGCTTTTGTTTCATGGCTGCCAGGTTTCCCCCTGAAGCTGTATCCATCCAAGCAATAATGCAGTGAGGCCTTAACCCTTTGAAGGCCCGAGGCAACAAAAGCTAGGGAATCTTGGGCTCCTCATCAACAACAACTCGCATTGATGTGGCACCCAGAACATCCTGAGCCATTTTACCCCAGGCTGGTGCCCATGTGGACCTGGTGACAAATAGGATGGTCAGATGACCACAAGCTTGGTCAGATAGGGATGTCTTAAAAGAAGAAAGGGCGCAGGGAGGGAATTCCAGCACTCGGGCCCAGGATGTTATAGGTATGGTGGCCATTGGTGGAAAATCAGGGATGGTCAAGAGATCAGAATTGGAGGAAGGCAGAGACCTGACAGGGTCATTGCAAATGGGGGAGACCATAGAGATAGAGAAGGGTGGTACCACGGGTGGGTTTTGAAATGGATGAGTTTTTTTTTTAATTAATTGAGCCACAGCAACTCAGAGAGCACAGAGCTATGAGTGGGTCAGGGCCTGAGGTGAGCTAGGACAGAGGCATCTCATGTGAGTTTTATCATTTGCAAGGTGTGAGCATCACTAGCTGGTCCAGCATTTATTACCCAGCCCTAGCCTCCAGAGGGCAGTTAAGAGTCAACCTCATTGCTGTGAGTCTGGAGTTACATGTAGGCCAGACTGGGTAGGGATAGCAGATTTCCTTCCCTAAAGGATGTTAGTGAATTAGTTTCTACAACAATTGCAATTGATAGTGTTTACATGGACGTCACTAGGTGAATGTTATTCCAGATTATTATTGAACTCAAATTTCATCATTTGCCATGAACCCATAAGGGGAGGTGATGTCCTAATGTTATTATTGCTGGACTGTTAATCCAGAGACCCAGGTAACATTGTGGGGACCCAGGCTCAAATCCCACCACGTGGAAGTTGAATTCAGTAAATATCTGGAATTAAGAATCCAATGATGACCATGAATCTATTGTTGATTATTGGAAAAACCCATCTGGTTCACTAATGCCCTTTAGGGAAGGAAACTGCCATCCTTACCTGGTTTGGCCTACATGTGACTCCAGACCCACAGCAATGTGGTTGACTCTTAACTGCCCTCTGGGCAATAGATGGTAAGCAATGCCCTCATCCCGCGAATGAATAAAGGAAAAAAAAAATGCCCCCAGAACATTCATGGAGCCAAAGTCATAGAAATCTACAGCACAGATCCATAGTCCCTTGCGTCTGCATCAGTCAAAAAGAACCACCAAACTATTCTAATCCCAATTTCCAGCACTTGGCCCAAAGCCTGTATATCTTGGCATCACAAGTACACATCAAAATATAGGAACAGGATCAGGCCATTCAGCCCTTTGAACCTGTTTTTCTTGAATATGATGAAGTTTTCCGACATTACCCTATGGACAATACTACTTCACCATTGCCTTCCATTATCTCCTGCTTCCAAACAGCTTTGGTCCCTTAATTAGTCCATCCCCCTTGAAACAAGCAGAAGTTTGAAGTTGACTAAATGGTTCTTTGTCAAAAACAGACCTGATCTCAAAAACACTGAAAGGGCATAAACAATTCCACGTCAAATTGTTTCATGGCCCTCCAGGATTTTCTCTTGAGTTTTTCTCACATCAGTGGTTTAGAGATTCACAGTTAATTCCTGCAGCATGCAGGAAACTTGAGCTGTGATACAGGGGACAACGTTTCCATTTCCCAGCACCTCCCAAGGCCTGAAGCTAGACTAGCATTCACAGTGCAACATCAAGGGAGTGGTAAACTGCTGGAGATTTCACCTTCTATACCAGGATGGATAATGAAAGAACCTATGGCATTGTTTCGAAAAAAGGGAGGCGGCTTATCTGGGCATTTTGGGCCAAGATTCGCCCCTCAACCACCGCCAAAAAGATGGTCTTTGTGTGAAATGATACATTTTGGTGGCTCAGTGGTTAGCAGTGCTGCCTCACAGCGCCAGGGACCTGGGTTCGATTCTAGCCTTGGCCAACTGTCTGTGTGGAGTTTGCACGTTCTCCCCGTGTCTGCGGGGGTTTCCTCCAGGTGCTCCGGTTTCCTCCCACAGTCCAAAGATGTGCAGGTTATGGTGGATTGGCTATGCCAAATTGCCCATAGTGTTCAGGGATGTGTAGGTTAGGTGGGTTAGACAGGGGGAATGGGTCTGGGTAGGTTGGTCTTTGGAGGGTCAGTGTGGACTTAATGGTCCAAATGGCCTGTTTCCACACTGTAGGGATTCTATATAAAAAAAAGAGGCTAGCTTGGAAAGCTGCTTTGCAGTGTAGAGTGACACCAGCACCCCAATTAATTTTGATTGACTGTTGTCACATGCACCAAGATACAGTGAAAAGTAGTAAGGGGTGGAATGCCCTGCCTGCAAAAATAGTAGACTCGCCCACTTTAAGGGCATTTAAATGGTCATTGGATAAACATATGGATGATAATGGAATAGTTTAGGTTAGATAGGCTTCAGATTGGTTTCACAGGTCGGCGCAACATCGAGGGCCGAAGGGCCTGTACTGTGCTGTAATGTTCTATGTTCTAGGTGTTGTTTTGTGTGCTCTACAAGCAGACCGTACCAGACAGAGTGCATCAGGTAGAAGAACAGTGTGCACAATACAGTATTACAGCCACACAGAAGGTGCAGAGAGAGATCGGAATTAACATTGGAGAGGTCCATTCAAATGTGGGTCCAAATCCTGCACTGTCTGTTTGGGAGGATATGGACCAAGCACAGGCCGGTGGGAATAGTTTAGTTCGGGATTACAGTCAGCATGGACTCGTTGGATTGAAGAGCCTGTTTCTGTGCTGTATGACTCTATGACTGAGGTTACTATAAAAGATTTTCCTTCTCACCTCTCCCCTCACCTGAGGCATGGTGACCCTCAGGCTAAACCACTACCTAATGGGAGAAAGCAGTCCTCAGATTAAAACATTACCCATCAACTCTCTCTAATGGAAGAGAGGTCCTCTGGGACTATACCTTTGAGAATACAAACTAGGAGGGTTATAAGCATAGATGCTGCTTGGCCTGCTGTGTTCATCCAGCCCTGCACCTTGTTGTCTCGGATTCTCCAGCATCTGCAGTTCCTACTATCTCTGATTCGGGTTATAAGCATAAATCATCAAGGGTGGCAGGGCAGGTTAAGAAAGAAGTTAGGAAAGGTGCAAGAGATTTGGAAATAAAAAAAGAGTGCTGGAGAAACTCAGTAAGTCTGGCAACACCCGATAAACAGAATTAATGTTTCAAATCTTGTGTTCCGAAGAGGAATTGTACTGGAGGAAATTTAGGGAGGTGGATAGAACTGTTCTCCTTAGAGAGAAGATTGAGAGATTTTATTGAGATGTTCTAAATCACATGGGGCCTGGCCAGAGAAGGAGAAACTATTCCCACTGACAAGAGGTCACAGATTGAGAAAAGCAGCAGAGAGATGGCAGAAAAAGTTTTCTCTTTCAAGCAGAGAGTTCCAAAGAAGGGTCATAGCAAACTTGAAACGTTAACTCTGTTTCTCTTTCTCTGCAGAGGCTGCCAGAGCCTGCTGAATTTTCTCCAAACCTTCTGTTTTTATTTTAAGCAACTGTAGTTTTTTTTTTTGCTTTTATTTAAATGAATGGTCAGGATCTGGAATGTGTTGCCTTGAGAGGAGTGTGAAGGCAGGGTTAATTGAGGCTTTCAAAAGGAATTGAATTATTGTTTGAAGAGGTAAATTCTCAATCCTGTAAAATTTATACACCTCAATCAAATCTCGAATGTTTCTTCTCGAGGGAGAACGTCCCGCTTCTCTAACCTGTCCACCTAACGGAACTTAACTTATTTTTAAATGAGATATGGGGGTCACTGGCTTGGCTAGCATTTGTTGCCCATCCCTATTGCCCTCAAGATGTCAGAAGTCACATGACACCCACAGGTTTATTTGAAATCACAAGCTTTCGGAGCGTGAGCAGTGATGAAGGGGCTGCGCTCCGAAAGCTTGTGCAATTCCAAATAAACCTGTCGGACTATAACCTGGTGCCGTGTGACTTCTGACTCTGTCCACCCCAGTCCAACGCCAGCACCTCCACATCATGGCCGTCAAGAGATGGCAGTGATCTTTACTTCACCGGGCTCTCAGACGGCCAGCACAGGCACAAGGAACTGAATGATCTCCTTTTGAGCTGCAAACCATTTGACGGTGATCATATTGCTGTTTGGTTGCCCTGTCCCATCCACTTCATCGGCTGCAAAGCATTTGGGAATGTGTGTAAAAGGCGCTAGAAAAATGTACATTTTGTTCTTTGGCTCAAGTGGCTTCGTAAAGCAATGGTCAGGATTTTTTTGGAGTCAATTCTCAGCCTCTAGCTAAAACTGTCAAGCGGAGCCTATCGCCTTTTGTTTGAGCTCCTACCAAATAGTTAATGGCAGGACTGGAGTCACATGCAGGCTGGCCAGGTGGGTGTACAGGCTCCCTTCTCCGTGGGACGTTAGCAGATCAGGGGGAGGCACTGCCAGGTGGTATTATTGCTAGACTGTTAATCCAGAGACCCAGATAATGCTCTGGGGACCCGGGTTTGATTCCTGCCATGACAGATGGTGGAATTTGTTAATTCCAAATATTTATTGAATTCAATCTAATGATGACTGCGAATCCATTGTTGATTGTCAGGAAAAACCCATCTGGTTCACTAATGCCCTTTAGGGAAGGAAATCTGCCATCCTTACCTGGTCTAGCCTACGTGTGACTCCAGACCCACAGCAATGTGGTTGACTCTTAACTGCCCTCTGGGCAATTAGGGGTGGGCAATAAATGCTGCCTGGCCAGCGACACCCTCATCCCACGAATGAATAAAGAAAAAAAAAGTCAAGTTTTCATTTTAGATGATAATTATCATAAAAGCAAGGGGTTTCACTTCCTCTTTCTAGTGTCAGGATTCAAACTGAAAAGTTCTTACATATTCTCAGTCCTATCTGAGGCACCGTCTTTCCTACAAATCCATTATTCCAAAACATGCACACACACACATAAATCAGACTCCTTGCTCAAAAACATTGTAAAGAAAGATTTTTTTTTTACTTTCAGGAAGAATTAACAAGAGAGGGAAGTAAAGTCGCTTCACTCAGTGGGGGACACATCGCCCCATATGGGCAAACCCCGCTCTGTACAAACCACCTCCCAGTCACACAGCATCAGATACAAAAATAGGCACAAAAATAATATATACCAACTCCCATTTTCCAAAGTATTAAAATCTTTAATTACATTATATATAAGGCACGTGATCTATTTCAAGGCAAGATTAGCTCTACACTGCTCTCAGGTGGAGGCAGCTGGAATTACAGTCGGGCAGCCCCCACTGGGATCTCAGTTGGCCCCTTCTCACTCTGCCCCCTCCACACAGCCCCCCAAGCACCCTGCTCGAGGAGGATGGTGGGGGGAATCCTAAATTCCCAGCTTGGTGTCAACTAAAAGCAAGGTCAAAGGACAAACAGGATTTGGGGTGGCCCAGGAACTGGGAGCCTCCGAATGCAGGGAAGTGATGTCAACATGGGCGATGGGTGTTTGTGACCCAGGGGGTATATTGATGGAGGGTCTTTCCTCAGGACGTTAAGACACTTGCTCCAATCCATCAAGGTGAAGGAGCCTTGCCTCACCCTCCTTTTACTTTCACCCCACCCCTCGGGCAAGTGTCATCTCCTGGCATCCTCCTCCTGTGACCACCCACCTTCCCAGTGGTGGAGTGTTAGTGAGCTATTCCATCACACTGGGACAAGAACGTCGGATTCACCCTTTCAAAGGGCTGCCCTGAGGGGTGACGGGCGTTACTGGCTCTATCCAGTTCTCCCACTGTCGGGATTCCTGCAAATGACCATCCCAGAATGTGAACACACAGTCTTTGTACAAAGGCACCCCCCCGGATCAACCCCCTCTCTCTTCCTTCATTGCACCCACCCCTCTGTGTCACAGTCACTGACCTGCCTCAAAGTAAATCACAATCTCTGCAAAAATTCTAAACAACTACACACACACAGTCCGCGTGCCCAGGACTGAGATCTTACGTTTGTGGCACACTGCTGTGTGTTAGCTGCCTGAGGGTTGGGTCAGTATTTTGTTTGCTCTCCCCCCTCAAACATGGGAAAGAGGGGCCGCAAGGACCAGCTGCCGAGGGAAAGGGAGGGGGAGAGGACCTCATATCAGAGCTTCCTCATCATGCTGTGGGCTTAGGACATCCACACCGCAAGGCCTCCCTGATGAAGTCCTGAAGTGGCCCTGGGAGGGGACGAGGTCCCCTCCCCCTCACTACCTCAAGCCTAGGGCCTGCTGGTCAGGCCATCCTTTACCCCACACACTCTGCTCTGTTCCTCTGAAAGCTCATGGTCCTCCTGGACCTGAGGTTCTACAAGTGGGATCCCACACTCCACTCTGTGAGTAAGCAGGTATTCAACAAGGTGGGGCATTGCCGTATCGAGATCAATTTGACCCATCCCACCCCACCTCTGTGCGGTCTCTGGGAGGGTGAGGAACGACAGGCCCCTTCAACTGCACATACACAGCAGGGAGCCCACAGGCCCATAACCAGAGCTCAGGGGCTTCCAGCAGACAGAATGAGAAGCAGCTTCTGAAAGTGTGGAGGTCCGGGAGAGCTGGGATGGTGGGGGCAAGGCGGGTCCCAGGGGGTGGGGAGAAGCAAGAGAAGTTGGGGAGGGGGGGTAAGAAGAGAGAGAGCAAGCAAAGGTGGGGGGGGGAAAGAGAGCAAAGGGGGGGGGGAGAGAATAGAGGGGAGAGGGGGTGGGGGGTGAAGGAGAGAGTAGCGGGAGAAGAGAGTTCCCTGTCACACTTCTGAAAAGACAAGCACTGTACGCAGCCATGTTCTAGCCCTGTGGGGCCACCCCTGAACATGACCCAGACCCCCAGACTAACCCCAACTGTCCCGACAGACTGGGCCCTGCTTATTGCTGAGTGAATTTACTGTGACCCCCAATCATCCACTTAATCATCTTGAATTATAAACAATTAAATTGAATTGAATTACCAACAAATGAAGTAGATCAGTAATTTATCAGTTTAACTAAACTGCATTAATTAATTTAAATTGTTTGAACTGGTGATAATTTTGCACAGTGGGTCATGTATCCCCCCTCCCTCTGAGCACCGCACATCGGCTTTGGTGGGAGATCAGCACTGAGACCCCAACTACAGGGGCCATCGGGATAAAGGCCGACAAATCCCATCATCCCTCAGGGGGTGGGGGTGGGGGTGGGGGCAGGGGGGGGGGGGGGGTGCTCCGTCTCAGGGGGGGGGGAGAGTGTGTGTGTGGGAGGGGGAAGAGTGTGGGGAGGGTGGCGACTCACTGCCTCAGGGAGTGGTCGAGGTGAAAGGTGCTGATGATTTTGAGGGGAACAGAGGGGTAGGGTGATAGGGGGAGTGGATGTGGTTGGGGCGAGGGTGAGGGGGCTGGGGCTAGGCTGGAAGCAGAAACATCATGTCCCATATATCCCTCAGCTCGATGCGGTGCTGTACGCTGTACAGACAGGCGAAGGGAAAAGGATGCTTTAACCTGGCGCTAATTAGAAACTTGTTGCTGCTATTGGTGTTTACAGACACTTTTGAAGCAGAGGTTTCTAATTGTCACAGTGAAGCAGACAGCTTCATGGTCTGGGATGGGGAGGTGCAGTGTGTCTGTGTGATTGAGGCACAGTATTGTGGAAGAGCACACATTGAACCACCCTGAGGGGGTAGGTACGGGGTCGTGGAATGTTTAGCTCCCCAACCTCCTCCACTCCCCAACCCAGTTAATGCCATGACACCCTGCTGGCAGGAAGAGCCTGGCGGTGATTCCCACCGTAGCCGAACAGCCGAGCAGGGGTACAAAAGGGGCTCTCACTCACTCCAACGTGGGTTGGGAGACTTAGAAAGGGGGGAAAAGTCTCTCCATGTCACCACAGAGTTTATAATTTACATCTGAGGTCCAAACAATGTGCTCCAATTGGAAGGGAGTTCCTGAGTTTCTGTTTCTAACTGGCTCGTCATGGCCAGTACTGAAGAATATGTGTGAGGGCATTTCATTGTTCAATTTTTTAAAAATGGAATTCAGCAGACTTTAGTTCCTGGGAAAGAGGCCAGCCTCAATATTAAACACATGTGAAGCCATAGTGTTAATCCCAGGACTCTGTTCCTCACAGACTCAACTCGCAAAACAGTCATCCCATCCCTTCTCCCTTGTCACTGACCCCCACAACATCAGAGATCCTCCATACCTCATAATTATCATCTCCCTGAATCCCCATCCATCCTTCCTTCCCGCTGTTACTCCAGGTGATGAGTAAGAGTGAGATATTGAGAGGGGTGAGGTTAGTAGAGGGGGTAAGTCAACAGTTCTGCCTCCCCCCTCATACACCTAAGGGGCAAGCAGGAGTCTACCTCATCCCCAGGCCTGTCTTCTCCCCATACCCTCCACCACCTCTGCATTAAATATCACCTTCTACAGCTCAACTGGACTAGCCTTCTCTTCAGCCTGTTTTATGTCAAGTGAAATCTTTCTAACAATACAATGACTTTCCCTCTGTAATCAATCATCTCACACAGTCCCCCAGCTCATTGCTCCCCACTGGCATGACTGGATGATCAGTGTGGAAGGCATCGCGGTTGACCTTCCATCCACAGTAAGGGGGTTAAAGGAACAGGACAGAATAATGGCCAAACCAAATGGAGGGGATTGCCTGAAATCACACTCCCCAAGCTGCAATCCACACAGACACACCACCCCCACCCCCAGGTTCCAAACAACAGCAACACAGTGTAGATGAGAACATGTCCAAATGCAGCAGGAACCAGCCCTGATTTCTGTTA
>NW_025968261.1:0-25000 GCF_021869965.1 Rhincodon typus
TGCAAGTAGTGGTGTTCCATGTCTCTGCTTCCCTATCCTTCTAAATGGTCATGACCTTGGGTTTGTTTGCTCATGCTCCTCAAGAGAATTATTGTGTTCAGTTCTGCATACCAGCTTAGGAAGGATGTCAAAACTTTGGAGAAAGAAAGAACACTTTTACAGGAATGTACCAGGAATCGCGAACTTGTTACATGGAGTGACTGAAGAAAGTGAAATTGTTATCCCTGGAGCAGAGAAGGTTAAAGGGAGATTTACGAGGATCACAAGTATATTGATAGAGTCAAAAGAGAAGTGGCTTTCAGTGGTAGGAGATTTGTAATTACAGAATATAGGTTCAAGGTCATTGGTAAAAGTGCGAGAGATGGCATACGAAATCATCACATAACAAGCTACTGCGGTCTGGAATTAGCCAGAAGGAGTGATGGACATGGATTATATTGTAACTTTTCTGAAGAAAATGTATAAGTATTTGAATGAAAAAGAATTACAGGGTTCTAAGGTAAGAGTGGGGTAGAATGTAGCCACCAAAGAGCAGAACAGGCAAATGGGACAAAAATGACTTCCATCACCCCTATCCTAGTGTTCATCATAAAGTTAAACATTTGGGAAGCAGAATTTATAACTCTATTGTTAGGTGTGTAGTTCAATTGGATATTCTATGAGTATGTCACTATCACTAGTGCTCCATTAAATCCTAATAACATAACTCAATCAGAAAATGGAGAGTTGTATCCAGCAATACTCTGATTTTGAAGCCAGATCATGGAAATGTTAGTTTTTATAACATTTGCTTATCTAAACAACACTGAAGAGGAATGCATGATGAACGAATGGGTAAGAGTCATGCACCACACTGTACGAATAGCAAAGAAGCCTGCTACCAGATTGACCACTCCGCTGGAATTACCAGGAATTACAGCATCAGCCCGTCATCCCCTGTACCTGTCTGGCTAGTATTAGGAGCCTCATTTGCCTACCTGTAGTTCTAGTACCTCTGGGATTCAGACCATCACCACACTGTCCTTAATCACACAGACACAAGAATTAGGTGTATGAGTAAGCCATTTGGCTCCTCAAATTGTGAAAAGGATATCAGGAGTTTACAAAGATTACTTAACTGAATGCTCTAAGATTGAGCAAATTATGAAGCACAATGTGGAAAAGTGGAAAATTATACTTTTTAGTAGTAACGATAAAAATGCATGTTATCTAATTGGTGAATGAGTGCAGAACTCCAAAGGGCAAAAGGATCGGAGTGCCCTGGTGCATGCATTGTAAAATGTTAGTGTGCAGGTACAAAAAAATAATTAGAAAAGCTAGTAGAATCTTCGTGGCTGATATCTGTGTGATTAGTTGTGCATTCAGAAGGGTGTGTTTAAAGGACTCTTGTAGTGCAGTGGTAGTGTCCCTACTTCTGGGCCAGAAGACTGGGTTCGAGTCCCACCTGCTCCAAATATGTGTCACGACACATAGGAACATGCTGGTTTTAAAAAAAAATTAAAAGAATCTTTGTTTATTGAAAGACGAATTAAATATAAACTTAGGATGTTATGCTTCAGTTTTATAGCCATGATATGGAGATGCCAGTGTTGGACTGGGGTGGACAACGTCAACAATCAAGTGACACCAGGTTATAGTCCAATAGGTTTATTTGAAAACACAAGCTTTTCTAGCTCAGCTCCTTCCTCGGATGTAGTGTGAGAGAGAGAGTACAAGACACAGAATTTATAAGCAGAAAGATTACAACCCGAAAACTGGCTACCTCTTGTTGAATCTTTACTCAGTTAGGATGGAGACTACTGTTTGAAATGCAAAATCCAGATTCCTTTCAAGATACTGTCCCAAGATAATTAAAGGTTTCATCAATGTGAACAAGAGGTGACATCTCAGGTCAGACAATGCATTTTAGGTGAGAGGTCTTGCTTAGAATCTGTCTATGTTTAAAACTGGGGTCAGGTTTTTTTTTTGAGCACAACAGAATGTATCTGCAATTATATTAACATCTTGGATGAAATAATTCATGTTTGTGTCTGCGAGAGTGTGTGTGCGCGCACGTATGCATGCTTGGGAGTGCAAGTGTGAGAGACTGCATGTGTCAGATTGTGTGTGTGTGTATGAGCGAGAGAGCGAGTGTATGTGACAGATAGCCACTGTATAACTGCGCGAGTGTGTGTGTGTGAACGTGTTTGTGTGAGAGAGTGTGTGTCTACACGTGATATGTGTGAGAGTATACAGTGTGGTGGGATCGCCTGTAGTGCGACATGAACCCAAGATCATGATTGAGGCCGTCCTCATGGGTATGGAATTTGACTATCAGCCTTTGCTCAGTGATTTTGCATTGCTGGGTATCTCGAAGTCCAGCTTGGAGGATGCACACATGCACCTCATATCCCACCATCTATTTATTGTGAGCCCCTTTCCCCCTCCCCCATTTCTGAAGAAGGGTCCCAACCTGAAATGTCAACTTTCCTGTTCCTCTGATGCTGCCTGGCCTGCTGTGTTCCTCCAGCTCCACACTGTGTTAACTTTGCATCGGTATTTACCCCAGGAGTAGTGTTGTTGACATGGATCTTAATAAGGCTTTTGACAAGGTCACTCATGGTAGGCTCATCCAGAAGATTAAGATGCATGGGATCCATGCTGACTTAGCCACGTCGATACAGAATTGGCCTGCCCATAGAAGACAGAAGGTATTGATGGAAGGATGCTTTTCAGGCTGGAGGTCCATGACTGGTGGTGTTCCACAGGAATCCGTACTGGGATCTCTGTGTTTGTGATAATAAATAAATGACTTAGATAAAAATGTTGATGGGTGTGTTAGTAAGTTTGCATATGATATAAAGACCAGAGGAGTTGTGGATACAGTAGAAAGTTGTCAAAGGATACAGCGGGATATAGATCAGATGCAGATATGGGCGGAGAAATGGCAGATGGAGTTTAATCCAGGTAAGTGTGAGGTGCTGCACTTTGGGAGATCAAATGTTAAGGAAAAGTATACAGTTAATAGCATTGATGTACAGAAGGATCTTGGGGTTCAAGTCCCTAGCTCCCTGAAAGTGGCCATGCAAGTAAATAGGGTGGTAAGGAAGGCGTATGGCATGCTTCCCTTTATTGTTTGGGGAATTGAGTAGGAGAGTCAGGATGTCATGTTGCAGCTTTATAAGACTTTGGTTAGGCCACACTTACAGTATTGCAGTCAATTCTAGAACATAGAACAGGACAGCATAGTACAAGCCCTTTGGCCCACGATGTTGTGCCACCCTATTATCCTACTAAGATCGATCTACCCTGCATTTTACTATCCTCCATGTGCCTATCCAAGAGTCGCTTAAAAGTCTCTAAAGTATCTGACTCCACTACCACTGCTGGCAGCGCATTCCACACACCCACCACTCTCTGTGTAAAGAACCTATCTCTGACATCTCCCCAATACCTTCCTCCAATCACCTTAAAATTATGCCCCCTCCTAACAGTCATTTCTGCCAATCCTGGTCGCCACATTACAAGAAAGATGTGGAGGCTTTAGAGACGGTACAGAAGAGGATGCTGCCTGGATTAGAGGCTATGAGCTATGAGGAAAGGCTAGAAAAACTCGTGTTGTTTTCTCTGGAGCGGCGCAGGCTGAAGGGAGACTTGATAGAAGCCTATAAAATTATGACATGCATAGATAGGGTTGACAGTCAGAATCTTTTTCCCAGAGTTGAAATGTCTAATACTAGGGGACATGCATTTAATGGCGAGACGGGGAAAGTTCAAAGGAGATTTGAAGGGCAAGTTTTTTTTTTTTTTTTTTTTTTTTACAGAGAGTGGTAGGAGTCTGGAATGCACTGCCGGGGTGGTGGTTGAGGCAAATACAATACAGACATTTATGGGACTTTTAGATAATGTAAGAATAAAGGAATGGAGGGATACGGACTAGGGCAGGCAGAAGGAATTAGTTTCATTTGGCGTCATGCTTGGCACAATATCATAGGCCAAAGGGTCTGTTCCTGTGCTGTACTGTTCTATGTTCTATGTTCCACACAGACAGTCACCCGAGGCTGGAATCGAATCAGGGTCCCTGCTGCTGTGAGGCCAATCACTGAGACACCATGCTGCCCCAAATACTTAGACTGGGGAGTTATCATACGAGGAATGGTTGGACAGGCTAGTATTATGTCCGCTGGGGTTTAGAAGAATAAGACATGACTTGATTGAAACATACAAGGTCCTGAAGGGTCTAGATAGGGTGCATTAGGAATGGTTGCATCGTCTTATGACAGAATGCAGAACTAGGGGTCACTGTTTCAAAATAAGGAGTGAGGTCCAATAGAGCTAGTGGGGTAGAGAGGAGGCTTCATAAACTCCTGGTGTAGGCCTCTCACTGTGAATACGAAGCCCACAGTCAAAAGAACAAAAGAGAAGTACAGCACAGGAACAGGCCCTTCGGCCCTCCAAGCTTGTCCCGATCATCATGCCCTGACTAAACTGAAAAACAAACCTGCTGCCCTTATTTGGTCCATACCCCTCTATGCCCTCCCTATTCATGTATCTTAAATGTCGCCAACATGCCTGCTTCTGGCAGTGCATTCCAGGCTCCTACCACTCTGTGTGAAAAATTTTCCTTGCACGTCTCCCTTAAACTTTTGCCCTCTCACCTTTAACCTGTGCACCCTTGTAATTGAAATTTCAACCCTAGGAAAAAGCCTGACTATCCACCTTATCTATGCCTCTCATAATTCTGTGGACTTCTATCAGGTCTCCTCTCAGCTGCCACCTTATTTCAGTGAAAACAATCCTAGTTATTTTAACCTTTCCCCATCGTCAATGCCCTCAAGACTTAGCAACATCCCCGTGAACCTTCTCTATACTTTCTCCAAAGCTTCCACATCCTTCTGGTAGTGTGGTGACCAAAACTGTACACAATACTCCAAATGCGGTCCAACAAGGGTTTTATATAGCTGCAACATGGTTTGCCAACTCTTTGTAACTCCGTGCCCCGGCCAATGAAGGCAAGTATGCCATACGCCTTCTGAATCACTTTGGTTATCTGTGTTGCCACTTTTAGGGAACTGTGGACCTGCACACTCAGATCCGCCTGTATTTTAATTTTCCTAAGGGTTCTGCCATTTACAGTATAATTCACACCTAAATTTGATCCTCCAAAATACATCACCTTGCATTTGTCTGGATTAAACTCCATCTGTCCTGTGATTACACTGGTTTGGTGACCGAGATGTTTTTCTCCAGATTTAGGCCCCAGAGTAAATGACAGGTGGATTCCACCCCCTCCCCATCTTCAGTATATATACACACCAGGCTTTTCCTAGCTAAAATCAGTCCTGACGAGGACCTGAAACATGAACTCTGCTTTCTCTGCACAGATGCTGCCAGACTTGCTGAGTTTTCTCAGCAATTTTTTCTTTTATATCTGATTTCCAGCATCTACAGTTTTTTTGTTGATTCTCTTCAGTCTTGGAAATAGAAGGCTAAATGGTGACCTAATAAAGGGATTTGAAATTATGACAGGTTTTGACCGAGAGCGCACAGAGACAATGCTTCCTTTTGTAGGAAGAGCTAAGTAGAGGCCATCAACATAAGATAGTCACCAAGAAATCCAATTGGGAATTCGGCAGGAACTTCTTCATTCAGAAAGCGCTATATATCTGGAATTCACAACCGCAGGGAGTGTTTGAAGCAAAGCTTCAGGGCAAGTTACGCAAGCATATGAAGTGAAGGGAATAGCGGGTTAAAACAGTAGATCAAGAGGAGGAAAGATGGGAGGAGGATCAAGTGGAGCATAAATGCCAGCATGGTTCAGTAGAATGGCCCATTTCTGTGCAATACATCTTATGTAAGTCATGAGGAAATACTGATAAAAAGTTGCATCTTACTATAGAAGAAAGGCAAATAGGGGAGATATTGCTAAGCTCTGTAAGAGGTTGACCTGGAGCAGTATTTCAAGTTAAATCAGACAAGGAGAAAAGGGGAGATTAAGCAAAAACAAATTAATTCCTTAATTGGTCTTCAGGCAAAGCAGCTGAAGCAAATACCACACTTAATCAAAGCAGATTTTGAAAGGTAGATGGATAGGAAAGGTTTAGAGGGATATGGGCCAAAAACAGGCAAATGGGACTCGTTCAGTTTAGGAAACCTGATCAGCATAGATGGGTTGGGCCAAAGGGCCTGTTTTCATGCTGTATGACTCTATGATTCTAGATGGTGTAATACTCAATTGGACACAAAGGTGTTTATACGGGTGGTGGTTACTAGTTTAAAAAAACAAGAAATAAAGTCACAGTGATTCTGATGGTGAGAAAGCACTCAGTTGTGTGTGACAACGCTTCTGGGTGGAAGAAAAAAAAAAGTGGATGCTGTAACTGTGAACCACAGTCCCCACTGTAGAATGTCTAAGATCAGCTGACTGACTTCAGTTAACCATACTTGTGGAAAAGTAATTTCAAGCTGCCTTCCATGTTACAGAGGTCCTTCTCCATTAACTGGTGTTGCAATAACCAGAGGAATCAAACCATGGTAAATAAAACCAGTTCCTATGAGGCTGGGGAGGGTGGTAAAAATCTCAGCAACAGTGAGTTCTAGTAGCCAAGCACAATAGGATTAATCCAATCCAACCATAAGTAAAGGAACAGCATCAGGTCCAAGATAATGAGAAAAGTAACGACCATTCAATAAGTTAATTTCTATTTTGTGTATAGGTAGCAACTTTGGATATTTAGATTAGTCACTCACCTTCCTTTGGTCCTGGTTTCTCTGTGACCACTCCAGAATATGTTAAAACTCAAAGTGCTAAATTAACAACCTAATTGGATACACATTTGGTCATTTTTAAAAAAAATCTATTAATGCCATAGTCGGCTAAGATTAGGATTAAGGCACATGACATATTTGTACCCATTCAGGGAGTGTTTAATTCTAAAACCAAGAACTGGAAGTGGAAAGTATTTCTTTACTCAGTACTGTCAGCCTTCAACATGGGAAACAACATGAGGGAAATAAAAACAAAAAAAAATTACTTCAATGGTAGACATAAGGAGGAGCAGGAGTAGGCCTTCAGGATCATCAAGCCTACTCTGCCATTCAATAAGACCATGGCTGATCTTTTCATAGACTCAGCTCCACTTACCTAACCACTCACCATAACCCTTAATTCCCGTACTATTCAAAAATCTATCTTTGCCTTAAAAACAAAGTAACCTCAACTGCTTCACTGGGCAGGGAATTCCACAGATTCATAACCCTTTGGCTGAAGAAGTTCCTCCTCAACTCAGTCCTAAATCTGCTCCCCCTTACTTTGAGGCTATGTTCCCCTGTTTCTAGTTTCACCCGCCAGTGGAAACAACCTCCCTCCTCCATCTTATCTATTCTCTTCATAATTTTATATGTTTCTATAAGATCCATTGTCATTCTTCTAAATTCCAGTGAGTATAGTCCGAGTCTACTCAATCTTTCCTCATAAGCCAACCCTCTCATCTCCAGAATCAACTTAGTGAACCTCCTCTGCACCCCCTCCAGTGCCAGTACATCCTTTTTCAACTAGGAATATAAAAAGATCTTAGCCAATGAAAAAAACTTGAGCACAAGACTTTAAATTTTGGGTGCAATGTAAATTATCAAGAGGCAATCAGATGAACGTCTTGTATTCACATTTAACAACAGAGGTTTGGATGAATTGAAGCTCATGCAGGACATAATGGTGGCTCCGGAGTGGTCATGTCTAAAGGCAACAAAAGCTCGCTACAGAGCTGACTGCAGGGAAGCTGAGGCATAGGTGAAGGCAATGTTGCAGAAATGGAGGTTTGGTTGGTCAAATTTGTCTCAAAATTAGTTCCCTAGCCACTAACCCCACGTTCTCCTTGGACATCACCCTTAACTCTGCTGCATGCCTCTAAATTGCACTCATTAGTGTTCACTCAACACCCAAAAGCTCACAGACCCACATGGGTGTTGCTTAACAAGAAGAAATTTTAAAATTCCCGTTCTTGTTTTTAAATCCCTTTACGACCTTTCCTCCGTCTTTAATTTCCATCAACCTTACAACCCAACAATATATCACAGCTTCTTCAATTCTACAACGCACTAAGATATTACAGCTCCTCCAATATTGCACATCCCTGATTTCCATTGTTCCATCATTAGAGTCTGTGTTGCCAGGTAGACAGGCCTTCAGCTCTGACATTCTCTTCCTGAGACACACTACTCCTCTTACTTTCAGATGCTTCTTAAAAGATCCCACTACACTTTTGGTCATCAAACATCATATTCCTTTATGCAGGTCAGTGCCAGATTCTATTTGATAATGCTGCCGTCAAACAACTGGAGGCTTTTCACCATGTTAAAAGTGTTGTTGACTTTAGGAGGATCATATTTGATCTCAAGCTGAGGTTTATTTTAATTCACTCATAGGTTGTGGATGCTGCTGGCTGGCCAACATTTATTGCCTGTCCCTAATTGATGTCAAAGGTGGTAATGAACTGCCTTCTTGAACTGTTCCATCCATGTGCTGTAAATGCACCCAAGGTGCTATTAGGGAGGGAGTTCCAGGATTTTCACCTAGTAACACTGAAGAAATGGCGATATATTTCCAAATCAAGATGGTGAGTGGTTTGGAGGGGAAGTTGTAGGTGACGATGTTCATATGATATAGCTGTCCATATCCTACACTCTCCCACAAGAGGAAACATCTACCCTCTCAAATCCCCTAAGAATTTTGTACGTTTCAATAAGCTTCTCATTCTTCTCAACCAGAGTACAAGCCCAACAAACTCACCCTCTCCTCAATAGTCCCTCCATACCCAAGATCAACTTTGGAGGCAGTCCAGGGCAGGTTCACAATGTTAGCATAATGGGACCAAAACTGTTCACAGTATTCTGGGTGCAGTCTGACTAATGCTTTGTTTAGTTTAGCAACTGTTCACCATTTTTATAGTCCATTCACTTTGAAATAAAGGTCAACTGTTCTTTTGCCTTTCACATTACCTGCTGAACTTTGATTTTTTTTGTGATTTGTACACAAGGACTCTAATTCCTTTGCGCTGGAACTTTCTGCAATCTTTCTCCATTTAAATAATAGTCAGCTCCTCTATTCTCTATTCTTCCTGCCAATGTGCATAACATCACATTTTCTCGCATTATATTCCATCTGCTAAAGTTTTGCACACCCATTTAAACTATCTACATATCCCCGTTACCTGCGTCACCTTTAGAAATTCACCAAGTGTTTCACATAAGACAGCATTTCTTTTCCATGATTTTGGCTGACTGCTAACAACAGTCATTCTTACTCTGTATTGTGAGAACCAGGCGGCAGAAATAGATCTTCAACTCTTCATGTTTAGCAATTTCTAAGTTCCTGCAGCAAAGAGAAACTGATTAATGCACTCACTGAGTTCTCATTTGCTACGATCAACGACATAGGAAAGTGTCAGCTAACTGCCTTCACAATGTTTCTTCTGACAATTAGTCCTTTGATAACAGACATTACAACCACTGCAAAGCGTGGCCGGGCACAACCTCCTCAATTACCTACTGTCAGGAACAAGACACATTCTCCACTTTCAGCTCTTTTGTCAATAGAAGAGGTGAAATAGCTCCCTTTCATGTTTCCTGCATCTCAGACATTAAAGACAAACAGCCGACCTTTCGAACAAAGGGAGTGATGTTCGATTACATGGAAAAGCCCTCGAGGTTACGCTTTGCGCTTCATCTGAACAGACTCTCTACCAAGAACACAGGATTTAATTATCAGCAGAAAGCATTTTTTTCCCGCTCTGGGGACTGACTGACTGATGCAAGACGAGACCACTTTAAAAGCCAAGAGATTTCATTGTGCTGTCGACAAACATTCAGACACAAATCAAATCATCATTACCTGACCTTTAATGAGGCAAGAACTGTATTATCATCTACAAACTTTTAAAAGTGGCAGAGCAATCTTCTTGTAGCATCGACACTGTCCAGTCAAACAATCCCAGGGTGGGTGCAACACATGTTGGGCTCGCATAGGAACAAGAATCTGTTTTTGCCCAAGGTGCTTCAATGCCAAATGTGGAAGGGAAGATTTTCCTGTGCTAATCTAATACTTAACATTTCTTACAGCAGGTGCCCTGTCTTACTGAGCCAGATTGACAACTGTAGGTTTTGAGCTGCAGCAGATGGCATTAGCTTGGAAAGGCATTGTTAGCCATACAGTCACATTTAACTTAGACAACAATTTATATAGTTTGAAAGAAGAATTTATTAACTGATCAGGACACTTACTTAGATACAGTGCCATACAAACAAAGACAATGAGACCAAACCAGGCATTGAAGTTCGTGGTGAAGTAAACAATGCCAATGATGATATCAGCAATCGTCGGGAAGATGCTGAAAACAATGTAGCTGCAAAATAAAGTTATCTTAATCACTGAATGAAGTACAATTGCATTCAATAAACTTTAAGCTTTTGCACGCAGACTTTTCTTACAGCTTTTAAAAATTTGAGGAGCTACTTTATTGAACCTATTAATCTATGCTGTTTTTATAATCACAATTTAAAAAAAAATTCCTTCATGTTATGAGGATATTTCTGGCTATGATAACATTTGTTGTCCATTCCAAACTGCCCTCCAGAAGATGGTGATGAGCTACCTTATTGAATATAACTTAGTGGCTTAATAGGTCATTTACAAGTCAACTACATCTCTGTGCTTTCAGATGATGTACCTGAAGGGCAGCATATAGATGAGAAATGTGAGAGGAACAAGGATAGGTTCTTGGGAAACACGATTTGGAAGTGGTTTAGGAGTAGGAAGAGAAAGCATTGCAGGTGATTAGACCATGTGCAACAGCTCTACCAAAATCCTCAAATTTAAAGTGGTGTTTGCAATCTTACCTAGTCTTCCAAGCTGCAGTGAAATCATCCTGCTGAATCTATGCTATACACTCTCAATGATTTGAATATACATTCCTTAATAGAGGCACTGAAGCTGCACGTAAAACTAACCATGGATTAACCAGGGTTTGAATTCAAGTGTCTGGAGGAGTTGTAGCTTCCCAATCTCAAGAATTCAATTCTAGGTTCCAGGCTCAAATACTTACAACCAGCATACCCTAAGCCATACTGTATGGCTTGTTTGGACCTCATAAAACTCTCCCACTCCACAGTAACAATCCTCATCCTATCCACATTTGGGCTGGAATACAGATATTATGGACACTATTTCATGTTGCGGTCCAATGCATGCCAATCCTACCACTATTCCAAACTGTTCTTCAAAAATAGAGCATGAAGACATCAACAACCAACATCTTGTTATAAATTCATCATTACCCTCTTTGTTACTGTACTCTACAATTTGTTTATAAGATCTAAAACACTATTGACCTTTTTAAAAATCTACCTGCACTCAGACCTCAGAATGCTAAGTATTCGTAGTTTTCATCGCTCCTATTATCTACAACTTGCAGTGTCTTTTTATGGACAGTACATTTTCATTCTTAAATCTTTCTCAAGCCAAATTCTCAATTATTCATATTAAAATGCATCTAACATCTGTCGTAATATCTCCCAGAAATATTGCAAAGTAGGTCACATGTAATGGATTATACTGTGCTGTGATTGTTGAGTGGTGGAATGCACTCATTTTTACAAAACAAGATCTCAGAAACAGCAATGAAGTTATTAACTAGTTAATATATTTTTTGTGGCATTAGCTGTGGGGGAAAACTTGTTTAGATTCTATGGTTGATGTGGTCTTAATGGACTTTCAAAAGCCGTTTGAAGTAATGCCATACAAAACACTTGCCAGGAAAGTTGAAGCCATGGGATAAAAGGGACAGCAGCAGCATGCATACAAAGCTGATTGAGTAATTTGAAAAAGAATGGTGAAAATTGTTTTATAGGCTGGGAGGTGACCTATAGCAGTGTCTTCATGAGTAAGTTCTACAGCCACTGCCTTTTGTTGGAAATAGAGAAGTATAGATAACGTATCTCTTGAAATCCTGTTTCTCAATAGATGTTCCCTAGGAAAGTGACAGATGTTCCAAATACCAGTATTTCTGACTACTTGGACATTTACCATCAATTTGTAACTACCAGAAATGCAGCTTTGTTGACAGGAAATCCAGTGGATAAGAGACTGCATCTACCCTGTGTTTCCAGACCCCTGGCCTGCAGAGATGGTTTTCTCCCTGTACAGTGTACAGGCACAATTTCAAAATTTGCTGGTGATACACAATTTGAAAGTATTCTGAAATGAGGCAGATAGTGATAAATTTTGATTAAGGCATACATAGGCTGGTGGGTTTTAACACAGAGGTGTGACGTGATTCGGTAAGGTAAATAACAGCAAGCAAAATGATCCGTTACATTTTTGAGCTCCATAAGACTATTACGTCTTGTAACAGTAGATTTAGGGTAGTTGAAGTGTAATAATGTGACTATGACCTCTGCAGTCTGCCTGACACTAAGCATCAGTGGCTTGATTATTAGAGGAACTTCTTAGTAAAATACCTTCTTAGTAAAACAGTTATGCTTGAAGACAACAGCAGTAGCCTTTGGTTTGCAATGAGTAGATCCTGCATATTCCAAACTCCCAGAAAGGTGTTTTGGTATTGTGCTTTAAGCTTTTCATTTACTTTTAAAAAGGAAATGGAGCTGGTTAATTAACCTTGTATACTAACAGAAATGCTAATGGTGTTTCATGTTGCCAAGGGTAGAGGAAAACATTTTCAAGATCAGGTTACAGACCTCCCTACAAATCAGTGAGTATCACAGACAAACAGCAGAAATTGTGCAGGGTCAGCAGAGAGAAAAGGTTGCTGAATTTTATGAACTACTATAAATCGATGAGGGAGCAAGGCAAAGAAATGCATCCTGCAGCCTACAACTGATTTTGTGAGATATGTTCTCAAATTATTTAGAAGTGAAGGACTGAACAGGATTTCCGGCTAGTGGAGGATTTAAGAAATTCTCTGGATACTGAAGAAAGGTTTGGAAACATCACTTGAATTTATTCTTTGCTGAAACTAAAACAGTGGAAGCTTGGAGTAACTAGACTGTTTGCTAGGACTGTAATTCCATGGAGAGGGCAATTCGCAACATATATATATATAAAATGCGTGCTCCTCTCTGTAGTTTGAAACACACATTAGGTACAAAAACAAAATGGAGCTGGAGGAAGACAGCAGGCCAGGCAGCACTGCAGTTCTTGCTATCTCAACATTTAGTCAACCATGCTTTCAGGAACTTGTTACAGTTTTTTTTATATAATGTGAAATTATAATGTGTCATTCTTTCAGCCAAGAACTGAAAGCTTGAAATTTCTTGAAAAAGAAAAATGTCTCTATGACAATCCTAACTAAACTAAAGTGCAATTCTGAAGGGGGTGCAGGAAGAGAGGGATGTGTGGTATATGCGCACACTTTGTTGAAGGTAACAGGGAATGTTGAGAAAGTGGTCAAACAGGTACACAAGATTCTGGGTTTTTATTTTTAGAGGCTCAAAATACAATAGGGACAGGTAATAAATGCTGGCCAGCCAGCGATGCTCATGTCCCTTGATGAGGAGGTGCCGGTGTTACAGTGAGGTGGACAAGGTCAGAAATCACACGACACCAGGTTATAGTCCAACAGCTTTATTTGAAAACACAAATAAAGCCATGCTCCACCTGAAGAAGAAGTGAAGCTCCGAAAGCTTGTGTTTTCAAATAAAGCTGTTGGACTATAACCTGGTGTCATGTAATTTCATGTCCCATGAGTGATTTTTAAAAAATAAAAGGTCAGTTTGTAACACGCTGGTTTGGCTTCAACTGGTGTGGTGCCCAATTCTAGGCATCATACTTTTGGATGTGAAGGATTTAGACAGGATGCAAAAAAATTGACAAGAATGGTTCCAGACACTAGAAGACATGAATTAGATTGCAGAAACTGCATTTGTTCTCCTTTCAGGAGAATGAATAATTCATTGATACAAATGTTCAAAATCATGAGGGGCCCACACAGAAAGAAACAATTCGCGTTGGTGTTTGGGCCAAGAACCAGGAGACAGGTATTTAAAAAGGATTGGTAGGAAATATAATAAAAAAAAAGAGTATCTTCAGGAAAAAAGGTTTTTGTGAGCAGCAAGTTGTTAGAAAGAAAAAGAAACTTGCAAAGCTATAGGAAATTGGAAAGTGAATATCACTGGCTAAACTGCCCTGCAGAGAGTCAGTACGGCATGGAGGGCCTATTTGTCTTTTATTAGTGCTGTAACCAATTTAAGCTTAAGCTTTCATCCAAGCGATGGCTCTTCTGATGCCATGGCGTGCACACACACCTGCTGAGAGTATGGTACTGAGGAAGAGCTACATTTCTAGAGACACTGTCTTTTGGATGAGACATAAAACCAAGGCTCTGTCTTCCTTAATAAAAACCAAAAGAACTGCAGATACTGTAAATCAGGAACAAAAACAGAAAGTGTTGGAAAAGCTCAGCAGGTCTGGCAGCATTTGTGAAGAAAAGTCAGAGTTAACGTTTCAAGTCCAGTGATCTAGAGTTCTGAGGGAAGGTCACTGAACTCGAAACGTTAACTCTGATTTTTCTTCACAGATGCTGCCAGACCTGCTGAGCTTTTCTAGTAACTTCTGTTTTTGGCCCTCTCTTCCTGCTTAGGAGTACATGCAAGATCCCATGGCATAATATCAAAGAAGACCAGATGAGTTCTTCCTACAGCCCAGGCAAATATTCATCCCTCAGCTAATTCTTAAAAACAGACCATCAAGTCAATATCACATTGTTGTTTATGGGAACTTGCTTGCATAACTGATTCCTATTTTGCAATGAAGTATGCCATCAACTGGAAAATGCTATGGAGCATTCTGAAATTGTAAAAGATGTATTTTTTTTCTTCACTGCACTGGAATGTCATACTAGATTTAGGGAGTGTCATTGTAATAACTGAAGGACAGATTAAAATTATCCACAGGGGAAAATTTAAAATGGAACTAAGCAAGCAAAATCCATCAAATGTGTTTAAAAAAATTGCTGCTCTTATTATCACAAGTACCTCAGCAAGGAGTTGATGCTGCTGGTGCCACGGTCCACACTACGTAGGACTTCTCCAGTCTTCCTCCCCAGGTGCCAGCGAAGTGAAAGGGAATGCAGGTGAGCAAAGAGTCCAGTCTGTACCTGACGGTTAGTGTACTGCTGGACTCTGATCCATATGAAGGAGCGCATGTTGCTTACAAAACCCGAAGTGCCTGAACAGAGAGAAATCATACTCATCTATAAACTCTGTACTTGGTACTGCCTTTTCCTTAAAGAACAAAGTTACTGGGAAGCTATACGTATTAAAGCAATATATTTCTTTACCATCAAAAAACATTCCAAATTACTTTATAGCCAGTGGAATAATTTGATGTGTAGCTGCTGGTGTAATATCAGAAATGTAAACCTTGGCACATAATTTAGCACTGAGACAGTCCTCCACTGTCAACAGAGGCTGCCTTTGGATGAAATGCTAAACTGAGAGTGCAACTGCCCCATTATCTTGAAGTTTCTCCTTGCTCCCTGGGCTATTATTCTTTAACTAATGTCAATGTGACAGATCACAGTTATTTCACATTGTTAGTAGGAACCTTGCTATATGTTTCCTACATTCTAATGGTGAATGCACCTCAAATCAACTTCATTGCTGTAAAGCACTTGGGTTATCCTTTGGTAGTGAAAGGAAGTATAGAGATAGAAATCTCTTATTAAAAATTTCCCAGAGGCTTTGTCCTTCATTCCCCAAACTTCACAAAAATCTTTCATCAGAAAGTGGAACAGATCATCAAGGTCAGAGGAAAGGGAGTGGGATTATTACAGTCCTCATTAAGGCGGGTAGGAGTGGAAACAATCAGCTCTTTCATATCTTCTTAGCTTCACTGCAAGAGTTGTTTGACTACAATACAAAGTTGACAGCTCTGAATTGTACATCACAAGAGTCCATTTCTAGATGAGATCACTATCATGGATCCCCCTTACTCAAAATAATATCTAGTATCATTTAACCACGGTTGATTTCAGACATGATTAGTATCCTTTCAAATCAGTTATACAAATGGGTGACACTGGTATCAAACACCACATTCAAAAAGGGAAGACTGACATCAGAAAGGGGTCGACTTAATGTCTGCTCCACGTCTGCCTACAAATGCTCAATTAACCTACTGAGTTCAACACTTGGGTAATCAGAAAGGATCGCCCTGCCCTGTCTGTGTCATTGGGAGTCCAACTGATACCAGCTTGCTGCCATTTCAATTATGTGGGGCATTTTAATCTGTTAGTCAATACAGATAGACTGATCTGGATGAATGCTTTTTTATATTAATTCTGAAGAAGTGAATGCCACTCGTAATACTTGCATTTGTTTCCATCCTTAGCTACAACTGAAAAATTGTAGGCAGCCTGATTGAACTTGCAATGATTCCCTTCAACTTAGTGACTTGCCAGGGCAGTTGAAAGTCAAACGCACAGGTACAGTCTTTTTCCCAGGGTAGGGCAGTCCAAAACTAGAGGGCGTAGGTTTAAGGTGAGAGGGGAAAGATTTAAAAGGCACCTAAGGGGCAATGTTTTCACACAGAGGGTGGTGCTTGTATGGAATGAGCTGCTAGAGGAAATGGTGGAGGCTGGTACAATTAAACATTTAAAAGGCATTTGGATGGGTACCTGAACATGAAGGATTTATACGGGTACGGGCCAAATGCTGGCAAATGGAACTAGATTAATTTAGGATATTTGGTCAGCATGGATGAGTTGGACCGAAGGGTCTGTTTCCATGCTGTATAATTCTATGACTCTATGAAACTAAATTCTCAAAGGCCAGACAGGTGACGAGAATGGAATTTCTTTCTGGAAGGACATTAAAGAATCACTTAAATTTTTACAACAAGCTGAAAGTTTTGTAGTCGCATTTACTAATGGCAGCTTTTTAATTTTCAGATTTATTTTTTGAACTGACTTCAAATTTGCCAACTGCTGTAATGGGATTGAACTGACTTCAACTGGATTACATACCTACTATCCAACTTTACAAGATCAACTAACAACATCAGATATCTACTTCACATGAGTCTCTTACCTGCACCACCTCCCTGCAGGAATTTGAGGATTACATAAATGCAGACAGTCATTGCCACGGTCTTCCAGGGGGCTCCTCCACTCAGTTCATTCACTATGCAACAAAATAAAGCATACATTAGATTAGTAAATTCAGTCAAAGAAATGCTTTAGCTCAGGTAATCCAACTGTCAAGGATGTGGGAAGTGGGAGATAAGGTACCTTATTGATTGAAGTCATGATTACAACATTAGAGAAAGAAATCAGAGATTTGCAGTATAGGACCAAGGAATTATAGAAGCTACCTGTCATGATCTGAAGATGGGTCCCTGGAGCCAAAACATTAATTTGATTTCTCTCACAGATGCTGCCAGACCTGCTGTGTTTCGGATTTCCAGCATCTCCAGTTCTTTTGGGTACTTTTTTTGAAAGAACTATATCCTAGTGATGTGTGTTGGAGAAAATTGAACACACGCACCAACAAGTTCAAGAACAGCTTCTTCCCTGTTTTTATTAGACTGCTGAATGGACCTCTCTCAGATTTCAAATCTAATGCTGACATTGCTTTTGTGCACCTCCTGTGCAGTCATAAACTTGTGTGTCTCACTCTGTTTAAACAGCCAATGATCTGCATGTTCTTATTTATCATGAACTGCCTGTACTGTTTGCAAAACAAAACTTTTCACTGTAATTAGGTACATGTGACAATAAATCAAATCAAATCAAGATAAAGAGATACTTTCACTCAGACTGCTAGAATTTAGCTAAATAGATAGCCAGAGAAAAACAGGATAATAAAAAGGACTCTCACCCTGAATACTGAAATTCAGTCATGGTTGAAAGGAATCAGAACAACAGAATCTCAACCAACTGCAGAACTAGGAATCTTGAGATCAACTATACAACCAACAACATCAACACTACCAGTACCTTCCATTGCAAAGGCTGCACCATTCAACTATTCCCCCCTTTATGAGCAATTTAGCGACAGATCCGTACATCTGTGCTTAAAATTTTATCTTTTTGGACTGACCTCTTATTTTTAGTCCGTGTGTTGCGTTATTAACTATTATTGTGTTTAGTAATTACTAAAAGAAACTGGAGCACCTGGAGGAAACCCACGAAGACACGGGGAAAACGTGCAAACTCCACACAGACAGTCACCCGAGGGTGGAATCGAACCTGGGTTCCTGGCGGTGTGAGGCAGCAGTGCTAACCACTGAACCATCGTGCCGCCCTTCAAGCTTGGAAAGTTATTTCTAAGATACATCAGTTTAGGAATTTCTCCTTTATATGGTAAAGCTATTTGAGAAAATTGTCAGAACAAACCAGGAAATTTTAGAACAGATAGTCTGATCTCAGTGGGCCCCTTAATAAAATAATTCAGGCCACTGTATTCGAACACTTAGAGATTAGAGTTAATTTAAAAAGGTCAACATGAATTTATAAATGAGTCCAATGAACTTTTTAAAGAAGTAATTACTGTACAGTGGTAGGCAGGAAAATGTCTACTGATGTAGCTTTATGGGTTTCCAGAAGGCATTCCACTCAGTTCCAAGATATTGTTAGGTAAAATTGAAATTCATGGAATTGAAGGCAAATTATTGACCTGCTCAGAAGGTTGGTTAGGCAGTGGAATGGTAGAGATTAGAACTTATATACACACACAAATTGGAAAGAAAACACCTGTCCTACAAGGAACTATTCCAGGACTCAACTACACTTGCAAATTAGATCATGTGCAATATAAGTAGGTCCAAATACACCAATGATACACATTGGCAGTATAGTTAGTAATGCAGACAAAATTGCACGGTGACACGGACGAAACTTTGACTTGGCAAATGTATTTGAATGTAGGCATTATTTTGGATCATAATAAATCAAATTAGATTTGTTTTAAATTGTGAAAATCTAGGAAATGTTGTGGTCCAGAGATGCAGGGGTCAAACATTTCCTATTGATTTTTCTTATACTTGCCTCAAACCTATTTAAATTCTAACTTCTTTCAGTTCCGATGAAAGATTATAGACCTGAAATATGAACTTAGTTTCTCTCTCCACATATGCTACCTGCTTTGCTTTTTCTGCTGTATTTTGCTTTGGTTAGATGAAAATTTAATCTTAAAATGCTGCTGTCATTTTGTAATAGTTATCTTAGTGTTTAGGATTCTAGCCAGGAATTCAAAACAATTAATCTTTGTCAGAATCCATTCTCACCTCAACAAATATCAAGAAAGGAGCTTCATCTTCCACCCTCCTATTAATGAGACTGCTAAGAATATTAGCATTAGGACCATGCAGTAGCACCCATGAGTTAGTGGAACTATTACACCACCCCCCAAGCCCAATTTCTGAACCACCATCTGAGCCCCAGCCAGTCCTTTTGAACTTAATTCCACTCTCTGAAGTCACTGCTGCCTTTTCAGTGCAAATGCAGATTGAAAAACAAAAGCAGAAACACGTCCCATGTCAGTCTCCCATCCTCCGCCATCTCATTTTGGCAATCGTTTACACTAACATACAAAAGGAGCCTTGTCTCAGCCAGTAAACCGGCTTGGCATCGCTTTTGTTAAAGAAACATTGCCCTTAATCTCAGCTGGTGAGAAAACTGACCTTGCCCCCTCATTCAGCATCCCCCCCAAATAAAAGGTCGATGAACATTTCAAAAGATGGCATTTAACTCTTCCTCTTTAATGTAGCGCCAACACATTTCTCATCAGGAGGAACACACAGGCTCTTTTGATATCCTTCAAGACTAGTTCAGGGAACAAGGGGGGGGGAAGAAAAGAGGGCAAGCAGCAAGGATTTTGTTTAAAAGGCATTTTGATGACTTTGAAAAAACAGAAAAAGCAAAGAAAGGGTCAGGCTTCTTTAGAATCTGTCAGAGCCAGAGCGACTGTTACTCCAAGCAAATGAGAGATCCCACAACCAAAGCATTCAATGTTCCAACAACTGGATGGGGATGTCAATATGATTGGCATTCATATGAAAAAGCAACAACAAATCACGTTCCAGATCAGCTTTCAGAAAGCTGCTCAAACTAGATTTCACACTGTTAGCAATGTCTTCATTCACTTATCTCCTTCAACAAACTTTAAAGAAACCTGTTGGCTCAATGCAGACCTGATATTTTCCTATCTTTGAGGACCATTAAGTTGGAAGAGAGATGGAAAATTACAAAGGGGTGGGAAGGTGCTATCTGTAACTCTGGACCCTTACAGGTTTAAGTTAGATCCCAAGTAATCTTTCCACATGAACCTTCCAAGAGAGGGCAAGTAAAATAACTCCAGTAAGGTTGGTGTCCCCTCCCTAAGTCACCCTTTATTTGCACGTGCACAGTACATGGACTCTGACCAGCTAGCTCAGAGCACATCCCTAGAGTGAGGAGACTCCTGTTTATAACTGTCAGCTAGGACTCTGATTGGGGCTGTTAACCAGGGCCAATAGGGAACTCATACTCAATGAGATCCACCTCGCCAACCATGTTCCAATCAGTACAAGATTCACTACTTCAGAGGAATAACTCCAAATCGGGGACCACACTGCATATGCAAGTCCTGGCAGTATAAGTAGGCTATTTGGTCAATCAAATCTGTTCTGCCATTTAATGAGAGGTCATGGCTAAGCTGATAAACCTCAATTCCACTTTTCCACTTTATTCTCCATAACCCTGGATCACCATACAAATTAAAATCTAAATTCTAAACTAATTCTAAACATTTGTCTAAACTCCAATGAGTATAGACCCAACCTTATTATCCTCTCCATACTCAGGAATAGTCTAGTGTACCTTCTCTGGACTGCCTCCAATCCCAGTATACCTTTCCTTAGATAAGGGGACCAAAGCAGTTCACAGTATTTGGAGTGTGGTCTAACTTGTGACTTGTATAGGTTTAGCAAGGACTCCCTACTTTTATACTCCATTCCCCTTGAATAACAGAATTATGACACAGGAGGCCATTCGGCCCCTTGTGCCTGTACCGATTCTATTCCCTCGTGCCAATCTCCTACCTTTCCCCAATATCCCTGCTCACCATTTCTATCCACGTAATCAACCGATGTCCTCTTGAATGCCTTAAATGAACCTACCTCCACCACATATCCAGGCAGCATATTCCATACCGTAACTACGCGCCATGAGAAAAACTGTGTTCTTTCTGAAGAAGGGTCTAGGCCCGAAATGTCAGCCTTCCTGCTCCTATGATGCTGCTTGGCCTGCCGTGTTCATCCAGCTCTACACCTTGTTATCTTAAATCACCCTTGATTCTTTTGTATATCACTTTACATCAACGGCCTCTTATTTTGGTTCCTGTTACAACTGCAACAAGATCTGGACAACATCCACGATTGCGCTGACAAGTGGCAAGTAACATACAAATGCTAGACCACTTCCAATAGCGACAATCTAACCACTGCCCTTTGACATTCGACGATGTTACCATCACTACAAACATCCTTCGGTTACCATCGACTAGGAACCCAACAGGACTACCTACATAAACAAGTAGCTACAACAGCAGGTCAGAGGCTAGGAATACAGTGGCAAGTAACTCACCTCCTGACTCCCTGAAGCTATCCATTCAAAAGGCACAAGTTAGGAGAGTGACAGACCACTCCCTACCTGCCTGGATGAGTACAGTTCCAACAACACTCAAGCACCTTCACACTGACCAGGATAAAGTAGTCCACTTGATTGGCAACACATCCACAAGCATCCACTCCCTCCACAACCGATGCTCAGTAGCAGCATCGTGTACTTTCTATTGGGTACACTGCATCTAACTCTAAACAGTGATCCTCAAACAGCGCCTTGCAAATCCATGACCATTTCCATTTAGAAAGGCAAGGATAGCAGATACATGGGAACACCATCACCCACAAGTTCCCCTGCAAGCCACTCACCATCCTGACTTGGAAACACACTGCTGTTCTTTCACTGTCACTGGGTCAAAATCCCCAAGGGCTTTGTGTCTACCCACAGCACATGGATTGGGGTGGTTCAAGAAGGCAGCTCACCAGCACCTTCTCAAGGACAATTAGGGACGGGCAATTAATTATGGCCAGTCAGTGATGCCCATGTCCCAGTGAACGAAAAAAAAGGAACAACTTCTCTCTATCTACTTTATCTAGCCCCCTACTCATGATTTTGTACTCCCTACTTAATACTCTCTTTCAATATTCTTCTGACCAAAGTGCATCACCTTACTCTTCTTCAGGAAATAAATGACAACAGTTAACTTGCTGTCGCTATTACACACTGTCAGAAGTCACTTAACACCAGGTTATAGTCCAACAGGTTTATTTACAATCTTGAGCTTTCAGACTGCCCCTCCTTCGTCAGGTGAAGTCACCCCAGTCCAACACTGGCATCTCCACATCATGTTACTCACAGAACATGGATGCTAGCTTTTTGTGATTTATGCATGAGGATTCCCAAATCCCTTTGTTTTGGAGTCTCTCTCAGTTTAAATAATTGAGTTCTTCTGTACATCCTGCTAAAGTGTACAACCTTCCAACTTCCCCCTGGCAGGGAGGGAGGTGAGAAGAGGTGTTAATGACAAGCATCACTGAACTCATACGTGCTTCTGAGAAATATCACTGCAGTGCGCTCAGTCCAGAACAGAGACTGGATTCACAGGTTTCAGGAAACATGACCCCTTACTAGGTATAACCACATCTCTTAGAATTGTCCCTGACAGCTTCTGGCAAAACAATAATGGAGTGGGCAAGTAACGTGGTTTTGATGTAAGGCAAGGATGGTATGTTGCCCAATCACTCAATTTCCATTCTCTAAATATAACCATGAAATCTTTTATATCCACCTGAACTACAGGAATGGCCAGATGATTCCACCATTTAGTTTCTCCATGAAGGCCGAAGATCGAATTGCTTCAGTACTCCCTCTCGTCACCTTTTCAGAATACAACTCACCGATTGAGCCAACCTGTTATGTAATTATTCAGTGACATTTGGCTCCAATTAGTTACACAGCCACTTTCTATCAATTGAGGGAGCAGCTTAACTGCCCCAGAGAAGTTTTAATTTAAAGCGTGCAGCTGAATGAAGATATCTTTCAAGACAACAATTGCAGCAGCCTCTTTGTACCTTCCTATTCAGAGGAACTTGACATTTTATTTAAAATATGACAATCTTTCAACTCTAACAGTCCCACTGGACAGCCCTAGCTCCTCTACATCTTTCTGGGCAGGTTTCACTCTACTCACTTGAGGTAAGGACTATTGTGTAGGGAAATTAGTAATTTGGTGTAATACTCTTTCATAAGAACAAATAAACGCTGTAGTGTCCACAGTATGACATGTGTTCCACAGAATGGCCTTCACAAGCATTATCTATGTTTTCTTTCGTGCTTACCGTTGCAGATCTCAAAAAGCACATTACATTCTGAAAGTCCAAGGAAATTACAACTATGGGTCAGCCTTGCTCATTCAATTTGAGTTTTCTTTAAATTCATTCATTCATGGGAGTTGGGCGTCATGGGCTAGGCCAGTATATGTTTCCCATCCCAGTCACCCTTGAGAAGGTGATGGTGAGCTGCCTCCTTGAATCAAGTTGTCCATCTTCTGTAGGCAGACATACTATTCCTTGTCAAAGTATTATAGGAGCTGCCCCCATTCAGGCAAGTGGGGAGTATTTCATCATACTCCTGACTAGTACCTTGTAGATGGTGGAAATGTTTTGGGAAGACAGGAGGTGATTACCCAGCTCCAGGATTCCCAGCCTCTGACCTGCTCTTGTAGTCATTGTATTTATATAGCTAGTTTAGTTCCATTTCTGATCATTGGTAACCCCCAAGATATTGATAGCAGGGAATTCAGCAATACTAATGCCATTGAATGTCAAGGGACAATGGTTAGATTCTCTCTTGTTAGACATGGTAATTGCCTGGCATTTGTGAAACACAAATGACACTTGCTATTTGTCAACCCAAACCTGGATACGAGAGGTCTTGCTGTATTTTGACATAGGCTTCTTCAGTACCTGAGGAGCCACAAATGATGCTGAACATTGAGCAATCAGCAAACATCCTTACTTCTGTCTTTACATTGGAGAGAAAGTTTTTGATGAGACAGCTGAAGATGGTTGGGTCGAAGTCCTTATCCCATGAAACAGGGTACTTGTAGTACAGTGGTAGTGTCCCTATTTCTGAGCCAGGAGGCCTGAGTTCAAGTCCCACCTGCTCCAGAGGTGTGTGATAACATTTCTGAACAGGTTGATTAGAAAACATCTATCCCATGAAACATCCATATTTAAAACAGGTAGTCACTTCTGTCAACTCAATAACCATTAACCATATGCATTAACTTCAAGTCCAAACCTCCCATTACAGCAGTGCAAGTGTTAGTTTATTTCAGGCACATATAGGTATGGTTACATTTCTGCCCACAACTGATATCTGACCAAACTGTGACTGTTGTTCTTTTCTTATGCCTTTTGTTACTCCCAGAACCAAAGTCAAGGAAATTTGCCAAATTAAGGCGAAAGCACTGAAACCTAGTTAAATTGCACTGAACGACAGCAGCAGATACATAGGAACATCACCTCCTACAAGTTTCCCTCCATGCCACTCACCACCTTGACTTGGAAATATATCATCGTTCTTTCAGTGTCGTTGGGTCAAAATCCCGGAATTCCCTCCCTAACAGCATTGTGGGTCTACCTACGATACACGGACTACAGCAGTTCAAGAAGGCAACTCACCACCAACTTCTCAAGGCAACTTGGGATAGGCAATAAACGGTGGCCCATCCAACAATGCCAACATCCTAGGAGTGGATTTTCAAAAAAACAGCCCCTTGGTCTAGACTAATGGATCCATTCTAGTCTTGATAAAATTCTGTAGGTTGTACTAACCCAAATGAAGAATGCTTTTTTTGTACATTCATCATATACAAGTTCTGTTCAAACATATAAAATATTTAA
>NW_025968262.1:0-11060 GCF_021869965.1 Rhincodon typus
AAAGTACATTCAGGTTACCCAATTGGAGATATCAAGAAGTTTTTGACTCTTTGTTTTCTTTTCTGATTACAAGTCACCACAATCCTCTTCCTGGTACCAGTGGGTGCATCAGAGGTTGCTTCTATTCTCAAACTCCCCTGGTGTTTCCACCTACTCCTTTTGATGGGGCAAGTTACCAACAAGCTGCAGTGAGGACTCCACTGACTAGAGGCCATCGTATGTTAGCTCCATCCCAAGGGCCACATGATATTTGCTGAAGTTATCTTCACCTGATACCCCAGGCCCTAAATTGGCATATAGCATGAGCGTTTAAACAAAAAAGCTCACATGGTCATTGGAAATGTACACAATAGCTGCAGCAAGTAATTATTTTCTAAATAGTTACAAGAAATCATTCTTTTTTTTTAACCATCAGGACTGCTTAATGATTTGCTGTAGTATCACAATGGGCAGCAATCAAGGACTTGATGGATTAGGATTTGATGGGTTACTGTGAAGAGCAATGATATTTCTTGGGTCACAGGAACATAGTGAAAGGAGGTAGATCTTCGATGGCTGAGATGTCAAAATTATGTTGCTCTGTTTATGCCGTGAAGATGTGTCCATTGAATGCAACATGGCAAAGAGAGAGAGATTCATTGTTTCAGTGTTACATGGGAACACTGAAACATTGTTTCAGTACGGCTCACAAATAGGCCATTTGATACAACCAGTCAATTCTTGTGTTTATACTCCTCTTCAGCCATCTCCCATTCTTCCTTCTTGAAATCTACCAACCTTACCCTCTGTTCCCCTGTCTCTCAAATGCTCATCTAACTTCCCATAAATGCATCTGTATTATTTGCTTCAACCAGTCCCTCGGATAGTTCCACTGTTTTGGTAAAGAAGTCTTATACAAATTTCCTACTGGATTTCTTGGAGACTAACTTACATTCCTGGCTCTTGTTATGCTCTTTCCTATAAAGAAATTGTATCCATAAAATCATTCAGAACTTTGAATTCCTCTTCTTCCTCAAAATCCTTCAATACTCAGGACTTCCTTTTCGGAGAAAAGGAACCCAATCAGTCAATTTATATCCATGTATTTCTAGGGTTAGCTTCATATATTTTCTCTGTGGCCTCTCCAGTGCCTCAATGTCCTTCTTTGATATGTTAACCAGAACTGCATGCAGTGCAGTAAAAAAAGATGTGACACAGGCTTAACAAATTAGCACTGGGGCGGCAAAGTGACTCTGCTGCCTCACAACACCAGGGATCCGGGCTCGATTCCAGCCTCGGGCGACTTTCTGTGTGGAGTTTGCACATTCTCCCTGTGTCTGCGTGGGTTTCCTCTGGGTGCTTCAGTTTCCTCCCACAGTCCAAAGGTGTGCAGGCTAGGTGGAGCTAAATTGCCCACAGTGCCCAGGGATGTTTACGTTAGGTGGGTTAGACATGGGAAATCAGGGGCAGGATAATGGGTCTGGGTGGGATGCTCTTTGGAGGGGCGGTGTGGGCTTGTTGGGCCAAATGGCCTGTTTCCACACTGTAGGGATTCTATGATTCTTCCCTTCTTTTCAATTCTAACCATCTAGAAACAAAGCCCAGTGCTTGGTTTGCTTTTGCATTTCTTGCACTTTACGGCTGAGTATCGGAAACAACAAAGCTGTCATCTGGTTCTCTGTGTATTCTCAGACACCCATCATCAGAATATTTCTGATTGCAAACTGTGAATTTTTACAATATGCAAGACAATGCCTGGCACATACTAACAAGCACTCTCAGTGACACCAGAGCTTTCCTTTAATTTGCTCAATTCGTACTCCTGTCTTAGCATGGGCTTCAATGAATTGTCCCTCTACAAAAGTGAAGGGACTTTGAAGTGTGTCATGAGGCTAGAGATCAGCTGTCTATGAGGCTTTTGACACTGCTGTTCAATAGAACAGAAACACTGGGCACAGAAAATTATAAAAGCTTCATGATGGCTTCCAGTATATGCCAATGGCAGGCACAACCTCTAGCATATTTCAGAACTTGGAAAAATTCACTAATCAAATATGAAAGATCAGATTTGGGATGTGTACCGCCATATGGTCAATAATACCAGGCGATGGGGGAGAATTAAATAGTGTAGATTTTTTCTATAATTACATGTACATACTGCAGCTAGGAGGTTTGAACATGTAATGATATGACTGTATAATATAATCACGTGTTAGTTTGAATATGTTTGGACAATATAGTCAGATGTACTAACTTGGAATGTCTTCAATATAAATACCATCAGATAGAGATATGGATGAGTGTAACATTTTGGTTGGAAATGATTGTTGCCAGGAATAATTGATTGGAAGCTTTAACAGTGGTATAAAACCTTTGTTCTTGCAGAATAGATTTGAACTGTATGCCAGTTTCTCAATGTGTACATCTTCCACGCATGCATGAATAAATGTTTAAACAAAGGAACTTGTGTCTCACTTGGTGTAAAATGAAGTAAAGAGTTCAACTCATTTCTTCACTAGACTATCGGGCAATTTTGAAGTTTGGCCTTCTCCCTCATCTACATGACATCAAGCACATTTAAATTGTGTAACTTCTGTTGTCCTGGCATAGAAATCATTAGCTTGCATCAATAAGGCCAATTGGCTGCTCTGGCAGTGTTCTGGTCCCTGGGAAGAGACCATGGCAGAAAGATTGAGCTGCAGTCTTTATCTGACAGAGGTCTTGTTTGCTTTCAGATCCAGTTCTAATTGAAGTCCTCCAAAATTTCAAAGCTGAGTAGTAGGCTCTTAAGGCAGAGCATCTAGAAAAGGTGCCACTTTATTGATACATTTAACTGTTTTGTCAGACTGTTATTTGATAGACCATATGAGACAAGCAGAAACTTTTTGAAATTAAGTATCGGGAAGCCACTGTCTTTGATGCCTGTCAATGCCTCACCACTGCCCAAAGTTTTGCCTGTAACTCCATCTCTTTTCTTCCTAGGAACTCTGAGGCTAAACTGGGATTATATATCATAGAATTTTACAGTGTAGAAGGAGGCCATTTGATCTACTGTGTTTGTACTGGCTCCAGAAAGATTTACCCAGCAAGTCAAAACTTTCGTGCCATATTTGAATTTGAGGCGAGCCTTCAACTAAGCATCTGCACCATCACTAAGTCAGTCTATTTCCAGCTTCGTAACGTCATCCAGCTCCAACCTGGCCTGCATTCTCTTGTTGCTGAAACCCTTATCCATGCCGTTGCTATTTCCAAACTTTAAAACATACATACATAACCAACCAGTGTTCCACATTATGTCATCTGTACAACTCTACTGTCCATGTCCCAAGTTGTACCAAATTATGACCACGTCAATCATTTCACACTTACTGGCCTGTATAAGCAACAACTTAATTTTAAAATTCTTATCCTTGTTTACAAATTGCCCCATGACTTTGTCGATCCTTATCCCTATGATCTACATTTTCCCAACAATCCTCCAAAAAATATGTGTTGGTCCAATTCCAGCCTCATGAGCATCCTCAATTTTAATTGGTCCATCATTATTAATGCCACGCTTTCAACTGCCTCTAGCCCAAATTCTGAAATTCCCTCCCTACACCTCTCTGACTCTCTTGCCTTGCTTTTTAACCTTTAAGACACTCTGACTTAATACCCACTCAGAGATAGTAAGAACTGCAGACGCTGGAGTCAGAGATAACAGTGTGGAGCTGGAGGAACACAGCAGGCCGGGCAGCATCAGAGGAGCAGGAAAGCTGACGTTTCAGGTTGGGACCCTTCTTCAGAAATGGGGAGGGGGAAGGGAGCTCAGAAATAAATAGAGAGAGGAGGGGTGGGGCTGGGGAAGGTAGGTGGGATGGTGATAGTTGAGTGCAGGTAGGGAATGGTGGGGATTGGTCAGTGATGTTGGAGGGGCAGATAGTGGGAGAGAAGATGGACAGGTTGCGTTAGGTCAAGGAGGCGGGGATGAGAGGGAGGATTGGCCCTCCTATTTTAAGAACCGTAATGTCCCACCTTTGCTGGTCAAAAATGCCCTCAACCACATCTCTTGCTTTTGCCGCACCTCTGCCCTCACATCCCCTCCAGTGTCACAATGACGCCACCCGGAAACTGGAGGAGCATATTCCACCTCAGGAGCTTACAGCCCAATGGCTTAAATGTGGATTTTACCAGTTTCAAAATTGCACCACTCCTGGCCTCATCCCATGACCAATCCTCCCTCTCATCCCCGCTTCCTTGACCTGACACAACTTGTCCATTTCCACCCCTCCCACCTCACTGACCAATCCCCACCACTCCCTACCTGCATTTACCTATCACCATCCCACCTACCTTCCCCAGCCCCACCCCTCCTCTCTCTGTTTATTTCTGAGCTCCCTTCCCCCTCCCTGTTTCTGAAGAAGGATCCCAACCTGAAGCTTCAACTTTCCTGCTCCTCTGATGCTGCCCAGCCTGCTGTGTTCCTCCAGCTCCACACTGTGTTACCTCCTTAAAACCCATCTCCTTATCAAAGATTTTGGTCATCCACATTAATATCTCCTCATAGTCATAGAATCATAGAGTCATACAGCACCGAAACAGACCCTTTGGTCCAACCAGTCCATTCTGAAAGTAATCCCAAACTAACCTAGTCCCAACTGCCTGCTCCTGACCCATATCCCTCCAAACCTTTCCTATTCATGTACTTATCCAAATATTCAAAAGTTGTAATTGTGTCAGCATCCATCACTTTCTCAGGAAGTTCATTCCACACACGAACCACCCTCTGCATAAGGAATTTGCCCCACTGTCATTTTTAAATCTCTCGCCTCTCACCTTAAAAATGTTACTTGGTTTCATATTTTTCTCACAAGGTTTCATTTTGTTAAGGGTGAAAAACAAATTCAAGATCTTGTTGATATAGGGTGATTTTTAAGTTTACGCTATAACGTAAACATACAATAGAGTGTTGCAATGCTCCAACTTTTATTTCAATTGACCTTTATCACTGAACCACTCACAGCCTTTACCAGCTTAGTCATTAGGAAAGCTTTCTCCTACAATTACAGTGAAGCCAGAATGTTGCCTGTGTTGGCAACTTGTCCCTCTGCAAAACAAAAAGCCTCCTGGCATTAAAAATGTAATGAAGTTCAGACACATATAATTTATGTAAAGGCTTCGTTTGTTGCTTTATTTTGTTCTTTCGTCAAATGGTTGCAAGCCTAAAGCCGTCCATCTGTCTGTCTATCTGTGTGTCAATCTGTCTGTCTCTGTTTCTCCATCTATCTGTCTACCTATTGAGCTATCCATCACCTGAAGCAAAAGGTTCTTTCCTCCCCCGACTAGTTCTGAACATTGTCAATTCCAAGCTCTTGTAGGTCAGCTATAAAACAGAAAGCTGGAGTAAGGCTAGCTCTATTCTGCTGAAATACGCCCACATGTAAATCCCATTTCTAAGAGAAATTAATCATTGTAGCCTCCCCAGTGCTGATCTCTGAATAAAACTTAGCAATGATTTCTTACTTAAACTGAAAAATCTTGTCGAGTTTGGAAGAGGTCAAGCTTTCTGAGAACAGTTCCATCTGCTTATCTCAATTTTTGCATCAGTAACAAATTATTCTCTAATCCCTTTAGAACATCCATTTATTTGGAATTGAGCCCAGTCCTTAATGAAACAATGAATACATTAAACATGGCTGTGGTCAAATAAGTAAAGGCACTGATGGGGAATGTTGGCAACTAATGTCAGAAAATATACTGCAGAATCCAACATACACACTAAGTTCACTGATCAATAGAAACAATTGAGTTATAGAACTTGGATTTTGTTGGCAAAATGCAATAACTGCCAGTCATGTAAAAGTGAAATGTCCATTTCCATTGAGTTCTGTGTGTGAAAGAATAACCAAATAAATCCAATTTAATCCATCCATGCATGACATTTCCCTTATTAATTCCAGTTTTTACTTGTTAGTGGTCTGTGTCTATTCAGTCTTTCATAAAGGAATGAATGATAACTGAGATTAAAATAAAACAAAATTGCTATAAACATACACTAACGTTTGTCAACACCTTTATTAATTTAAATGCTTTTGTGTCAAAGGGCTGTATCATAGTTAGACCAGTAAGATTTCTCATGAATAAGATAAATTAATGTTAATATTTAAGTTAGCCCATGTTTTATTTCTAAACATTTCGGTTTTCTGTTCTAATTTTCACATCATAGCAGTGCAGGATCATATCAACAAAGGTTTGTGTATGCTGTCTCAAGCTGGGAGCTACTGCCTGTACCTCCATGAATAAGTGAAGAAAAACCTGCTGACAGTGATTTATACCACAAGATTAATGCTGGTATGAAGCAGTTTTGTACTGTGCTGTGCTGAAAATATCGTACAAACAAAGTGTGCTGTTCCAAACTGAGCCAGATAGCCACAAGGAGTGGCGATTCATTCCAATTCTTCTCTCGAGTACCAAGACAGCTACTGACTCTGGATTCAAGCTAGGTTTACACTGTAACTACACCTGTGGTGAAACTGATTCACTTCATGTAAATGTGTCTTGAAGAGTATATTTATAATTAGAAAGTGGGACCAATTCTATATGAGTGAAAAACATTATGCTGATCTTAATCTCTTAAAGGGATAAGAGCAAAAATCTATATGTGTGTTTTGACCGTACTCAGTTTTTATTTCATTGATTCTGTTGTCCAGGCAATTTACTAAAATACTTCTGATATTGTGACCTTAGATAGTCTCAGTGAATGCTCTGTCTGTGACACTAATTTAAATGTGAAGCTTGTGAATAAGATTGACCAAAACAATGGAAGAGACAATCATGAGAGCAGCACAGTTTTAACAATCACCTCAATGTTGTAGACAAAAATCAACATTTTTTTTTCTTTAAGTGCTCCTCTTGAGGTTTGTTGAGGGCTAGTTCTTGATTTTTCAGGGATTGCCTTATTGGTTTTCAAGGGCTCCTTCTCTCGGTCTCACTAATCCCTTCAAATAAAAGCAAAATGCTGCAGATGCTGGAAATCTGAAACAAATAGAATCATGCAATTGTACAGCACAGAAACAGACCCTTCGGTTCAACTCACCCGTGCTGATGAGATATCCTGAATTAAGCTAATTCTATTTGCTAGCATTTGGCCCATATCCCTCTAACCCTTTCCTTTTCATATACCCATCCAGGTGCCTTTTAAATGTTATTATTGTACCAGCCTCCACCACTTCCTCTGGCAGCTCATTCCATACACGCATCACCCTCTGCGTGAAAATGTTCCACCCCAGGTTCCTTTTAAATCTTTCCCCTCTCACCTTAAACCTATGTCTTCTAGTTTTGGACTCCCCCACTCCTGGGAAAAGACCTTGACTATTCACCCTATCTATGACCCTCATGATTTTATAAACCTCTATAAGATCACCCCTCAGCCTTCGATGCTCCAGGGAAAATAATCCCAGTCTATTCAGCTTCTCCCTATAGCCCGAATCCTGGTAACATCCTTGTAAATCTTTTCTGAACCCTTTCAAGTTTCACAACGTCCTTCCCATAGCATGGAGAACAGAATTGAAAGCAGTATTCCAAAAGTGGCCTAACCAACGTCCTGTACAGCCGCAACATGACCTCCCAACTCTTTTACTCAATACACTGACCAATAAAGGCAAGCATATCAAACACTTTCTTCACTATCCTGTCTACCTGTGACTTCACTTTCAAGGAACTATGAACCTGCACTCCAAGGTCTTTTTGTTCAGCAACACTCTCCAGGGCCTTACCATTAAGTGTATAAGCCCTGCCCTGATTTGCCTTTCCAAACTGTAGCACCTCACATTTATCTAAATTAAACTGATCTGCCACTCCTTGGCCTATTGGCCGATCTGAACAAGGTACCATTGTACTCTGAGGTAGTCTTCTTCGCTGTCCTCTACGCCGCCAATTAAGGTGTCATCTGCAAACTTACTAACCATACCTCCTGTGTTCACATCCAAGTCATTTATACAAATGACGAAGAGAAGTGGAGGCAGTATCAATCCTTGTGGCACACCGTTGGTCGCAGGCCTCCAGTCTGAAAACCAATCCTCCACCACCACTCTCTGTTTTCTACCTTTGATCCAGTTCTGCATCCAAATAGCTAGTTCTCCCTGTATTCCATGTGATCTAACCTTGCTAATCAGTCTGCCATGAGGAACCTTGTTGATCATCTTACTGAAGTCCATATAGATCACATCCATTGCTTTGACCTCGTCAATCCTCTTTCTTACTTCTTCAAAAAACTCGATCAAGTAGTGAGACATGATTTCCCATGCACAAAGCTATGGTGACTCTCCCAAATCAGTCCTTGCCTTTCCAAATACATGTAAATCCTGTCCGTCAGGATTCTCCCCATCAACTTGCCCACCACCAATGTCAGGCTTACTGGTCTATCGTTCCCTGGCTTCTCTTTACCACCTTTCTTAACTAGTGGCACCATGTTAGCCAACCTCCAGTCTGCTGGCACCTCACTTGTTGCTATCAATGATACAAATATCTCAGCAAGGGGCCCAGGAATCACTCCCCTTATTTCCCACAGAGTTCTTGGGTATACCTGATCAGGTTTCTGAGGAATTTATCCACCTTTATACATTTTAAGACATCCAGCACCTCCTCCTCAGTTATATGGACCTTTTTCAAGATGCTGCTATTTATTTCCCCACATTCTCTATCTTCCATGTCCTTCTCCACAGTAAACCTGATGCAAACTATCTGTTTAGTATCTCCCCCAGCTCCTGCGGTTCCACACATAGGCAGCCTTGCTGATCTTTAAGGGGGCTATTTGGACCCTCATTACCCATTAGTCCTTAATGTATTTGTGGAATCCCTTTGAATTCTCCTTAACTCTTTTTGCCAAAGCTGTCTCATGTCTCCTTATTTCCCTCCTGATTCCCCTCTTAAGCATACACCTACTGTCTTTATACTCTTCTAGGGATTCACTCAATCTCTGCTATCTATACCTGTCATATGGGTCCTTATTCTTGACCAAAGCCTCAATTTCTCTAGTCATCCAGCATTCCTACACCTGCCAGCCTTGCCCTTCACCCTGACAGGAACATACTGTCTCTGGACTCTGATTATCTCATTTGTGAAAGCTTCCCATTTTCCAGCCGTCCCTTTATCTGTGAACATCCACCATCAATCAACTTTTGAAAGTTCCTGCCTAATACCATCAAAATTGGCCTTCCTCCAATTTAGAATTTTAACTTTTAGATCCGGTCTATCCTTTTCCATCGCTATTCATAGAGGGAATGCTGGAGAAACTCAACAGGTTTGGCAACATGTGGGGAGAGAAACAGAGTTAATGGTTCAAGTCTAGTATGAGTCTCCAGTTTCAGACTCAAATCATTAACAGTGATGCTGTACTCACAGATGCTGCCAGACCTGCTGAATTTCTCCAAAATTCTGTTCGTTTCAATAACATCTTCATTAGGTGGTGCAGTCACTTAATAAAAATAACTTCTGCATTTGTGTTAATACAGGTATTTCTGCTATAATGCATGTTTCATTAACACAGATTGGCTGTAATGTGATTGATGAATAGTGGACACTGTCTGGATAATGCGAACTCTCTGCTGTATGGATATAGTTATTTTCTCTCGCAATCTCCCTATAACACAATTTTTTATGGCGATTTTCTTTAGGGTAATTTTCTATGACACAAGGTCACACAAGAACGCAACTATTGCATCATAGGAGAAATACCTGTTAATCGAGAGATTTGGACTTGCACAGAAGAATTCATCAATATCCCCAATAACCATCACTGCTCCATTAAAGTTAAAACCACAACACACAGTGAGAACATAAATTTCCTGGGCATCACAGTACTGAAATTGACACAAGACATAAGATGGCAACAAATGCTAGTTTGAAAAACAAAACTGACACATTTCTACACACAAACCATTGCCCTAATCACATTTTCTGTGGACTGGTAAGATCACCCTTAAACTGTTGCAAGTTTATTTCTGTCTGTGCACAAATCAATTCAAAGTCATAGAGTCATTGAGTTACACAGCACGGAAACAGACCCTTTGGTGAACTCGTCCATGCCAACCAGATATCCTAAATTTATCTAGTCTCATTTGCTAGCATTTGACCCATGTCCCTCTGAACCCTTCATATTCATATACCCATCCAGCTGCCTTTTAAATGTTGTAATTGTACCACCCTCCAAGAATTCCTCTGGCAGTTCATTCCATAAGTGCAACATCCTCTGCATGAAAAAGTTGCCCCTTAGGTCGCTTTTAAATCTTTCCCCTCCCACTTTAAACCTATATCCTCTAGTTTTGGACTTCCCTACCCTGGGAAAAGACCTTGGCTATTCAGTCCATCCATGCCCCTCATGATTTAATAAACCTCTATAAGGTCACCTTTCAGATTCCAACGCTTCAGGGAAAACAGCCCCAGCCTATTCAGTGATAACAAGGTGTAGAGCTGGATGAACACAGCAGGCCAAGCAGCATCAGAGGAGCAGAAAGCTGACGTTTCGGGCCTAGACCCTTCTTCAGAAAGGGTATATAAGATATATAAGTATATAAGATGCTTTGAGATGTGATAACACAAACGCAAATATATATGAAATATACTGGTCTACAATCGATAGTTTTCACTTCAAAAACATTCTCTACATTTCCCCTCTATCGTGGCTCCTGAACTCCTGCAACTTTAACCTAGAGACTCCACATTAATTTGCAAGGAATTCATTACCTCAGTTATTCTGTTCACAGTTAGTCAACTATACTGTTGTTGAAAAGTTTAAAACTATTTTGTCTGCATGTATTCTGATGTGCAGATGCAAACTGATGTGTTGTAGGATCAGTATTAACAGCATGCAGCCATGCTATTTGCCACTGGTAGTTCCTACATAGAAATGAATTAGCTAGATCTATGTCAATTAATCAGATTTGGAAAAAATATATAACCATAAAATTGTCTATTTTTGATTAGACAAAAGTGTAGACATAGCAACACAAATTAAAATATAACAAGGTGTAGAGCTGGATGAACACAGCAGGCCAAGCAGCATCAGAGGAGCAGGAAAGCTGATGTTTCGGGTCTAGACCCTC
>NW_025968262.1:11460-25000 GCF_021869965.1 Rhincodon typus
GAGGGTCTAGACCCGAAACATCAGCTTTCCTGCTCCTCTGATGCTGCTTGGCCTGCTGTGTTCATCCAGCTCTACACCTTGTTATATCAGATTCTCCAGCGTCGGCAGTTCCTACTATCTCTCTAACACAAATTAAGAGGCTGTTTTGGAGATTCAGAGTTCTGTGTGTTACGGAATTGATAATACAGCAAGGATGTGTTATAAGGTTGCTTATTGTGCCTTACTCTTAATGGTATCAAGAACACTGGATGGATTAGAGGAAAGCATCAAGAATATACAGCTGAGAAATGGAAGAATAAGAAAAAATGGTTTCTTCAACTTAAAAAGAAACTTGATGTGGCTGATGATGGCAAAAATGTAAAGTGAAAATAAAAAGCTGTTATAAAGACAGAATTGTTTGGTGCTGCACCCCTTCCCCACCACACAATTGAAAAAACCCTCACAGTTCTTAAAATTTCCACACCAGTTGACGTCATTTGCCACTGCAAATTTTTGTTTTGGAATTTGAAACATATCCTGCTCTCAGCTCAAGTGGCACACTCTGTGGCTTCTTTAACTATTTCCTTCATCTTTTACTTTTCTTTGCTGTACGACTGTATGACTCTAGTGCCTAGTCAAGAGATGGTTTCTAAGCCTTCTCATTATTGCCCTTCATACTGTGCCCCTGGGGAGAATTTTAACCTGCAAAACTTGAGTTGGGCTGTGGGGGGGACACTAGCGGTGATGGGTCTTAGTGCATGTGGAGTGGTTAAAATATCAAAAGGGCGCTGGCATGTTAGAAGCCAAATATACTCTTGTGTTTAACTGATGCTTATTTTAACATACACATGATTCGCTGTCGGAATGATGTATCTGCATATTTAAAATTGTAAAAAGCATTTGCAAATAGATTTGATCCAGCATTCTGGTTTTAAATTCTAGTGTATGAGTCCCTAATGCTCTCTAAAATATGCCTGCAATAACAGGATGAGAAATCAGTGAGAGTTGACAAGTCTGTGAAATTGATAGGGTGAAAAGCCTTTGAATGCTTGAACTATGACAGCTGCTTCATAGCCTAAGCGAGAGGGTTTGCTCACCAGAGATATTTTGAGGTTGCTTCCACTGTGTTAACACTGCTTTCTAACATTTAGGAAGTCATTCCTTCTATTTTGTACGTTTTGTCACTTTTGACCCTACTACCAACCTTCATAGTCACACGGGGCCAGCTTATGTGGTACCATCTTGAACTTCTGAGTAACAATGAAGATAGCTGTGATCAAGGCTTGGGAAAAAGAGATCTAGGGCACGTAATGTTATGAAAAGGCAGGCAGAAGTTCAAAAGGAGAGGGATAGCCATGAGAAAGAAAAATGAGGTAAGGACATTAGTGAGAAAGGATCTTGGCTCAGAAGATCATGGGAATAATTTAGATGCCCCTTAAATAGTAGTTGTACCAGTTGTGCCATTAAAAAAAATATTGAAGCCTACAACAGAGGCAATGCAATAATTACAGAGGGATTTAATCTTCAGGACAGGTTCTTGGAGCAAGCAATACATTGTGGAACAAAGTAAAGCTCAGGTAAAGCTATTTTAAGTTTAGTATTATGTAATGATTCATGGTTAATTAATAATCTCACAGTAAAATATCCACTGGGAACTAGTGATCATAATACAGTTGAATTCCCTGTTAATTTTGAAAGCAACATACTGTAACCACAACCAAAAATCTTAGAGAAAGCAATCATATAAATATAAGGGGCGAATAATGGTAAAACAGTGGCTCAGTGGTTAGCACTGGCTCCTCACAGCGCCAGGGACTAAGGTTCAATTCCACCCTCAGGCAACTGTCTGTGTGGAGTTTGTACATCCTCCCCATGTCTACGTGGGTTTGCTCCAGTTTCCTCCCACAGTCCAAAGATGTGCAGGCTAGGTGGATTGACCATGCTAAATTACCCTGTAGTGTTCAGGGATGTGTAGATTAGGTAGGTTACAGGGGGATGGGTCTGGGTGGGATGATGCTCTGAGGGTTGGTATGGATTTCCACAGTGTGGGGATTTTATGATATGATGATAATTAGCCAAGGATGTATGGGTAACTGGATTAAAAGATATGGCAGTAAATAAAAGTTTCAAAACAATAGAGTTGTACAACACAGAAACAGACCTTTCGGTTCTACCAGTCCATGCTGAACATGATCCCAAACTAAACTAGTCCCAACTTTCTGCTTCTGGCCCATATCCCTCCAAGCCTTAGTAGGAACTGCAGATGCTGGAGAATCTGAGATAACAAGGTGTAGAGCTGGTTGAACACAGCCGGCCAAGCAGCATCAGAGGAGGAGGAAAGCTGATGTTTCGGGCCTAGACCCTTCTTCAGAAAAATTTGCCCTGCATGTCTTTTTTAAATTTCTCTCCCTTCACCCCTGTACAGGATTGCATTTTTTTAAAATTAAGAACCTTTTGGGACTTTGTTTCTTCTTTGCTTTTCTATGTTTTTTTTTAAATGACATCTGTATCTTGTGAATTTAAACAAAACTAAAGTTGTAGGTAGACTTCTGGAGTCCTGTTCCATAATTGTCATTTAGATTTTTGCTGACGAACATGTACTCTGCTAGGATAGCCAGTATATAAGATTAGATTCAACACTCGTGCTCAATTGTGGAGCAATGTTTTCATTGTCAAATCAATGGTGTCTTTATAGATAGTTGGCCTGGAAAACCAAACCCTCCCTGAAATCTTTAACCCAGACATTCTATATATAACATGAACAGGCTTGCTGAGTATTTTAAATTTTGAAACTGTGCTGAACTGAAACCATGCCATAGCTTTCAGAAAGATAGCTATGTTGTTCCAAATTATGTGTAACTGTGTGACATACAGAAATGGGCTCTACCAGCAAAAATGTTTGTTTGGTCAGGCTGATGGAATTGAATTTAACTCAATCCAATGCTCACCACATGCCTGTTTTGTTTGTTTTTCCCAGCCACCCATCCTCCCACTCCCCCACAACTACCATTTAAATTCTAACCTGTTGGAGGGCTAATAAATTATGTTATAGTGCAAATCATAGCCTTGGGGCTCGCTGAAATAGACTTCATTTTAACAATCTGTAACACTGCCAAGGTGAGAGCTCCTGTGGTGTTTCTTCCGATAATAACTGCGTTACCTTTTTATGGTTATGCTTATTTTAACAAATGTTTGGGTTCCAACAGGATGTCTTCTGTAGCAAAAAGTTAATGTCTTTAAAATTATCATCTTCCTCCAGTTATGTCAAAAATATTGTTATCCTAGATTCTAAATTCATGCACAGATTTCTTTGAAATGCATCAAATTAAAATTCACAACAAAGTTCTGTGCCTGATCTAACTAACAGATGTGTTGAATTTGCTTTGAAAGAAAATACAGAAATGTGAATTAGGAACAGAAGTAGGTTTTTCAGTCCTCAAGCTTTCTCTGCATTTAATGCCCATGGTGGATCAGGATGTAGCTTCAACCCTGCATTTCCACCTACACTGAATAAACCATTGACTGCCTTGTTAATTAAGAGTCTATTCACCACTGCTTTAAAAGCATTTAATAATCCCAACTCCGCCATTGTCTCTACAAAGAGAGTTCCAAAGTCACTCTGCTCTGAATGAATAAAACCCTACTGAAATCTGTGTTAACTGAATTCCTTACTTTTAAAGAATATTCCCTAGTTCTAATCTTTCCCACAAGGCGAAATATCCTTTCAGCATCCATCCTATCAAGTCCCCTCAGGATCATTGTATGCTTCAATAAGATCATGTCTCATTCTTCTAAACTCCAGCCTCAGCCATTCCAACCTTTTTTCTCATACTCCGAGCCCAGGCATCAGTCGAGTGAACCTTCTCTGGAATGCTTCCAGTATTCTTACATTTTTTTCTCAAATAAGGATGTGTTCTCACTAACGCTGTATACCAGTGTGGCTAAATATTCTTCCTTCTGTAATTCATTCCCCTTGCAATTTACTCCAACATTCCAATGCTTTACACACATATTAATGTCTTGGGAGCCCTCCCTCCTCCCCCTCCATGTAATAGCATATCACTTTGCTATTCTTCCTGCCAATGTGGACAAGTTCACATTTGACACATTACACTTCATCTGCCAATTTACCACCCACTCACCTAACCTACCTATACCCTTCAAAAGCTCTTTATGTCCCCTTTATGACTTAATTTCTGACCTATCTTTGTACCATCATCACATTTAGCTCCCATACATTCAGTCTCTTCATCCAAGTCATTGATTTAGATTGTAAATAATGGAGGTCCCAGCATAGATTCCTGTGACACATTATTCATTGAATCCTGCCCAACCTGAAAATGACCTGGCATTGCTGACACTCCCTACAAATGTAACCTCATTCTCACAGTCTGGTCATAGATTACAGCAGAACACACAGTTTACCTTTACTTAGAGTGTTTCAGAGGGAATGGTGCTAAATCAGGGTGATCTTTTTGATAGCCAGAAACATGTCCTTAATGAAGCAGCATCCTTGCTTTAGAGTGCTTCAGTTATAGGTTCAGGCCATCCACAATGGATTTAAGCTTACAATCTAGGATGGCATTGTACTGCAATATTCACTGTCTTCTCATAAAATGTGAAACAAAGTTCCTTTCTGACTGTTCAAGTGGTTGTACAAAATCCCAAGATGTTATTTTGAAGAAATACCTAGAATTCTCCTAACATCCAGCCCAAATTCTCCTCAACCAAACAATGAACTATTCAGCAGTGCATAGCTCAGTTAAGTTTGATCCCAGACCTTTCCTTGTACATGTTTTAGGCTGTGGTTGGAGTTAATGAGTCAAGTGGCTGACTCAGAGTGAAAGTTCTAGTGAGAAATTAGATATGTTACTCCCAACTATGACTACATGTGTCCAGAAAGTTCCACAACTTTCCAATGTGTTTTAAGTCATGTAAGCAAACATTGAATTGAGAACTATCTCTACATTACTCTGAGATAAACAAAATATACAGCAGCTCAATCCACACATAACAATGTTCATTAATTTTTGATCTTGGGACCTGGCTGTGTGCAAATTGGATACGCATTTACACACCTAACAGTGAATGCACTTCAAACAAATTTAGTGTTAGAACATTTTGAGAGTTTATGAGAATGTAATAAGAAGCAATAAAAAATCCTTTTACTTTAATAATGTACTTTCATTTGTAGCAAGAATTGAGCCATAGAATTGAAAGCATCTTTCACTGTTTACCCCGAGACTTATTGGGAATCTCTTTGACAGCTGGACAGAACTTAACATCCTTAATTGAACATGTGTCCCAACCTCATGATGTACCCTGCACTAATTACAGTATTATTGAACAGTGTGGCTGCTAACTACTTTGGTTGATTGACTTGCTAACACACTCAAGTTGTGAACATTACAGATGTGAGGTCAACTGAGCTTCCTTAGATTTGCTGAATATAGCTTTAGGGATTACGTAAATACATTATTCTTGCAAGAGATTGGACAGATAGACTTGTCAGACTACATACTTTTGTATTCCTTTGAAGCTCAGATTTCTTTTAGATACATGAATTCATTTGTGCAGCCAGCATAACTTGGACAGTTTCAATAGATACAAAATGATTTAGTGTGCTCTTCCGTGTTGGTATATTTGATGATAAACAGGTTTCCCCCCTCCCCAAACAAGTCAACTCTGTTCTAACCATTAGAACAGTCCAACATATAACCAGCCTGTGTTTAGAGTCACTGGCCTGCAAAGAAAATCCAGGAGATCATTTGCAGGTTCATTGTTAAATCGAAGCTTTGTAATGGAAGTAACAATTCGACACGTCAGTAGATTTTTCAATCAGCAATGAGATAACTGACAATCTCATCTCCGTTTTGATGATCCTAGTTGAAGAATTGTTTAGCTACTACAGGATACCTCAAAACCATTCCTGGCCTTTTCAAGTGTTGAAAAAGGAGTCGGAGCTGTGAGAAGGCTCCTGTGGAACAGCATGGACCTGTAGCTTGAATTGAAACTGTGGATGAGGCAACTGTTATATATCATCTCACCAATAAAATAGCTTCTTGAACAGTGCACCAGAACTTCAGGTCTGTCATAAAGTCAGGGTAGATTCATTTTTAGAGTCGAGTTAAATAAATAACTTTTGACCTCAAGAGATTAGAGTACTACCACTGAGCTAAGACTGATGCCTATTAAATGTAACTAGGGCAAGAGTGGATGATCACATTTCTCTGAAAACTGAGGTATGTCTTGAATTCATTCACTGTGAAAGTCACTCAATGGGTGACTGTGCAGTGGTATTCACAATCTTGTGATTGAAATACTCCTTGGAATTATTTTTAGTTACTACCGTAAAGCCAATGTATTCAGAATGATGCAAATGAAAATCAATAACCAACTATAACTGATTATTATTTGCCTACTGCTAAGGAAAGGTGGTGGAGTAGTAGTAATGGCACCAGATAGCTATTGAAAATGTGGGCCAATGAATAAGGGTTCAAATCCCATTATGGCAGATGGTGAAATTTTGAATTCGATAAACATATGGAATAAAAGCTAGTCTAATTGCTACATTGTTGACTTATTATAATTACCTACCTGGTTTATTAATGTCCTTAAGGAAAGGAAATCTACCATTCTTATGTGGTCTGACCTACATGTGACTCCACATCAACAGCAACGTGGTTGATTCTTAACTGCTCTTGGGGTACTTAGAGGCGTACAACAAATGCTGGTCTAGCCAGCAACTCCTACGTCCCATGAATGAATGTTTAAAAAAATAAATTCCAAAACATGTCTGGGTTGGATTTGAACCCATGTACCTAGTGCACTAACCTGGGCCTCTTGATTACTAATCTTGTGACATTAGCAGTGCCCTATAAATGGTGTATTACTGGTAGACACAAAAAATAAATGACAGCTTCATACTTCAGCCATGGTAATGCTAAGTCAATTTTCTGGACAGTTTTCTATATTCTGGAACTGTACTGTTGGACCAATTTTCATCTGCTGACTTTATCGGAAGTAGTAAAGTTGGGCAGTGTATAAAATTTGAGTCTAAAAAGTGGTTCTTAAAGAGATTGCTTCCTCCTATTCCCCTCCCTTATCTTAAGTCCATGTTTTCACATTGGAGCCACAGCTTTCTCATTGATTCCACTAGGTAAACTACCTGTGCTTTCAGAGCAGCTCACTGAGGGAATATGAAGCCCACATATAAAATAAATTTGAGTCTCCAACTGCTTCCATTGCTCCTTTATCGGGCTTGGTCTGCCCAGAACCACCCAAAATGAGCAGTCACTTGAAATACAGGATAGGACTGGGTGTAGCAAGCCTAATAAAGAAGTAATGGAAGAAGTCGGAAACTCGAACATTTTTATGTGGCCTTGATCTAAAACTCATCCTTTACTTGATCTGGGGAATGTTTGTGAACCGAACTAACAATCCAAAAAAAAATTCAGATTCTATGGTGGCAATTTAAGAATTTGAATTCAGTTTACAAAAAAATCTGGAAACAGAGAAAAACTTCAAGCGATGATGAAAATAAAGATTTCAAAACCCAACTGGTCCACAACACCTTTTTTTTAATGAAAGGAAACCTACCAACCTTCACTAGCCTGTCCTATCAAGTCAAGTCACCTTGTCTTACTGGACCATAGGGCTGCTCTCTCATTAGAAAGAGACAACTCGTGGTTGTTTAACCTAAAAGCCACCATACCTTGGACAAAGGAGCAATTGAGAAGAAGAGTCCTTCGTTGTAACCTCAGCCAGTGCAGGGATTGAACCTACAATATTGACATCATATTAATTGGAAAACCCAATCGTCATTGTGTCTTGAATGCCACATCAATGTAATTGTCTTTTAATCCCTCTTTGGAAGTGGCCTACTGAGCCAATGAGTTGTATCAAACTCGGGGTAGCTAGAGGATAGGCAGCAAATATCATACTTCCTATTTACTTGTGCAACCTATCCCATTGACCAGCATTCTACAGAATTGTAACAGTTAGAGTGATTTTCAGCTCGGTTTTAAAAATCATTATGTTAATTCATCAATGTATGGAGTTTAATTCAGTGCTGAATGGTATGTAGCATTCTGAATGGAGTTGCATTGCAGTACTTACTTGGTTTTATATTTCAGCTGTTTATTGTATGCATTTTTGCAGAAGCAGCACATTTTGTCCATATGTAAATGAACTGCTCTGCTGTATCTCTCAGAATTTATAACCTTGCAGTTTGTTTCAATTAACCCAACACTCATGAGTTTTGAAGACTGTTTAATAAGCAAATGCTGTATGATTTACCTGAGCACTTAGCATCAGAAGTGTTTTAGTTCAAATTATCTATCAATCAAAATGATAACAGTTCCCTGCTTCACTGCAATTGACATTTTTCAAAACTTGGACTAAACAGCTGTGGGGATTTTATGCAGTGTCATTTCTCAAGTCACAGGAGTGTTCTGTGCAATGCCCTATCTTTTTGGAAACACTCCTGCTGTAACAGCATAATGCCAAAGCAGCATTATTTAGTCAGTGCTATGTATACTTTAGGATGTTTTGAGCTGTGCGCAGACCATTCATGCACATCTTCAGACTGTCCATGGTCTTCACTCAAAAAAAGACCTTCCAAGGCGTTGAAGAACATTATGTTAATGTCATTTGAGTCATCTATTCTGCTGCCATTAATGATTTATCATCTCCTTAGTTCTGTGTTTAATAGATTTATAGAAAGAAAATGGATCAGCAGTTGTTTTACTAGAAATTAGTTCTGAAAGAGTTCATGTTAAATTTGCATTAGCTCTACCCAATCTGATGCGTCAATCTTTTGGTGGAGGTTGTCGTGTCCTACATTCACCCTCTTAGGGAGCAGATATATTCTGTATAGCTCCTGAGAGTCCTTTATCAATTATGCCTGACTAGTATTTACTTCTGCCATGCAATAAACCAACATTTTTACATCGGTACCTCTTCTATTTAGATTCACCAGTGGTCTATCTCTTGCCACCAATAATTAGACTCTGGACGTAGGATAGGCAGAAGATGTAGTGATTTTGTGCTGCAGTTGTAGTATCCCTATCTCTGAGCCAGGTGTGGATTAAGTCCCACCTAATATGGAGGTGTGCTATAATATATCTGAACTGGTTGATTTAAAATAATGTAGACAAAGGAAGACTGGTGACAATGGATTACCTCAACTTCACCTAGCCCAATACCACTCATGGGCACTGGTATTAAACGGCACATTGACTGGTGAAAATGGTCCTTTGTTCAATAATTTTGCAAAAACATTGAGAGATAAAAGCTTTGCTCACAGCAAAGAGAGTTTAAAAACATTCTTCTTGTTTAATCTTAACATTGAAGTTTGCAATAAGAAAGAGATTGAAACACTGAGATTTCAGACTTACTTTAAACACTGCAACCCTGGCAACAAGGGGTGATTGATGTTTTTCTCAGTGAAACCCTTTATAGAGTGTGGTCAAAATGATTCATTCATCAGCCAAATTTTTTTTTTAACCAAACAAGTAAAAAAATTTAAAAAGAAACTAAAACAGAAATTGCTGGAAAATCTCAGCAGCATCTGTGGAGAGAAATCACAGTTAACATTTAGGGACCAGTGACCCTTCCTCAGAACACTGTTGTTGAATTGAAATGACTTCTGTTGAGCTCCTCCTCCATGTCAGAATTTTTTAATTTCCCAAGTTCTGATGAAAGGACAGTATGCAATTGAGTTAGTAATGTTGGTAAGACAGCTATGTGTAAAATGTGCTCTTGTCAATTCTGGGTACATAAGTGATTTCATTTAGTTTTAAAACAACCAGCTTTCAGCCTCTTCTGATTCTTTTTCTCTCCTTATGTTTTATATGCTATTTTATGTGTTTGAGCACTTGAATTAACAGTGTGATGGCCTTCTGAGCATTGTGTTGCAAATCTTGGTACTTCTGACACACTCAGATGAATGTCTTTTCTGTTTCAATTGTTCTGTCAGTATTACTAATTTTAAGTGGTGAATATAATATGAGAAATTGGAACTGTAATAGGAATTCAGGGCAACTAAATGTCAAGTACTTTACTGCGTATTTTCAGAATAGCTGTGCATTCAATTGTAGATGTATTGTATTTAGATGCTAAGGAGCAACCACAATTCAGACATAATGCTCTGATTCTTAGCCAAATAATGCAATTCCTTCTGATTTCACACTGCAGCTCAATTCAGCGAATTTGAGTGTCTATGTTGGTAGTGGGTTTTGGCAAAATTTAAGTATGCAGACAAAGCCAATTGAACAGATTCCATGAGATAACACAGGGTGGAGCTGAAGGAACACAGCAGGCCAGGCAGCATCTGAGGAGCAGGAAAGATGATATTTCTGAAGTTCTGACATTTTCTGAAGAACGGTTCCAACCCGAAACGTCAATTTTCCTGCTCCTCTGATGCTACCTGGCCTGCTGTGTTCCTCCAGCTCCACACCCCACAGAGTTATCTTTGACTCCAGCATCTACAGTTCTTACTACCTCTGAACAGAGTCCATGGTTTTATTTTCACAAATGTTAAACATCATTAAGCTATTGAACTAAAACATTTTTACCAATTTAAAAATAATACAAAACTTAGAGGCCTGTACCAGCTGATGAGGTGTTCTCAATTGCAAAGTTGTTTAATTTAGAGATTTTGCACGTATTCTTTCTCTGGCTCATTGTCAGAAACCACTCATAAAGGAGTGCCTATGACCTAGAACATTCTTTAACTTGCTAAATATCTGTGTAATTGTAGCAAGACTAAGGTTTAAATTTGAAACCTCTTGTTAGTATATTTCAATGCCTGAGATCTGTCACGTGCCACTATTTTGAATGCTTTGAATATAAACTACCAGACACACATATTGAATGGTTTAAAATCATTGTAGATTTTGCTATACTGCTTGAAAATATACAAACAACAAAGTCAATTTGGGTGGACCACAAAGCCCCTCTCATGTGGCAGTTTGCTGACAAATCACTGAGGGTTTTTGGCTTGGAACTATTGGTGATGATTTCAAAATAATTGTTTCCAGAACTGGGTAAAAGCAGCTGGAAATAAACTCACATTAGTTGGCCCTAGATGTGCCAGATGCACTTTATGGTTTTCTGTATGGTAGTCTGCATAACATTTCCCACAGAGTTGGGTTTTGTTGAGACAGCGATCTTGAAGTTTATTAATAACATGAACAAATTACACAGCTACAACAACACAGACTTACACACACAGACACAAAGTCTGGATTTATGCATTATCTGATTTATGCATTACACACATGTAGCTGACTGAAACGTATAGAGATCCTGAAAGTTGTCCTTTATTTTGGTAAAACTATGAGTGAGGTTAGGGTTAGTTGAAAAGAGAAGAAAACAATGCAAATGTTTACTGTTGGTGACTGACCTGGAGGATAATGTAACTTAATTTCTATCCTAAGGAACATTGTGGACAATCTGTCACCATGTGTTACCATGTCCTGGGCTGGCAGCTAGTTGGATGTTGAGATGGTCGATCAAAGAAGGACCAATGCTAACTAGCCAAACACAGGAAATGATGGTTTTTAAAAAAAGGAGGGAGAAAACCGGTTCTGACTGGTTTTAGTAGGTGCACACTGATTTTGGAAGCTTCAGGTCTGGACGGGAAGGTGCAGATGCTGAACTTCCTTTTCTCCAACCCCAGCACATGCAGCGGGCTCCACACCACTAGAACATGCCAACCTGGCCCAAGGTTGCCAACTAGTTTCAAGTTGTCAGGAGGGATGCACAGCAATGTAGGAAATTAGCTTATTCACTACACCAATGTAAGTGCCACCATCTTCTCATACTCACTCTACCTCTGCTACTGCTTCCACCTCTGCCAATACTACCACTTTCACTACTGCCTGCAACATCTTCCCTTATTCATTGTCATCCACCCCAACCCCTGACACCACGAACCCTGTATGCCTACTGTGCTGCATATTCATTCACTTGAGACACCGTCCCCTCTGCACAAAAAGTAACAGCTGTTCCACTGACTTCCAACTCCTTAACAACTGCCTTTCTCTCATTCCATGAGGAAAACAGTCCACTGAATGACCTTTCCCCAAGCCTCTAGACAGGTATCAGAGACTGCCCTTGATTTACTTTGCCGGGACTTCCTGAGCGAAACCTATCTCCATTGGATTGACTGAGGTTTGCTGACAGCCAAGACAAGCTTCCCTCCATTGTGTCTTGTTCATGGTCCAACATTAACTCCCTGCCTTACCAAATGTGCCAAACAAGCTAGACATTGTGAAAACCCAACATATGAGCCTGGTAACACTGGCTGAGGGGGTAAAGTGAAAAATTGTAAGTCAAGGCAGGGATACAGTGTGCATCCAGTCAGGCTCAGAGTGAGCGAACACTGTGATAGTGAGCAAAGAGCCTGGAGATGCATCTTGTTTTGTCCAGGAGCTGTGTATGTGTCCCTGAGCACACAGTGTCCTCACTGCAGCATTACAATGAGAATTACCAGTGCAGGTCGAGGTGCAGCATTGATGTGGAGAAGCCTCCTGTAAATGGATCAGAGATGTGCCATGAGGGTTCTTGGTGGCTACCACATGCTTCTAATGTTTGTGGACATGGTGTGCATATGGCCAGTCCCCATGGACTGTGCCTTGACATGTTGACACCCTCTGTACAACTTGGAAGTTGTTCGGAGCATGCAGTGAGCTGAGGTCTCCAGCTACCTGTTCCAGTTTCCATGTTGGGTTTTCTCAATGTCTAGCATGTTTAGCACATTTGGTAAGACAGGGAGTTGAATATTAATGTTGGACCATGAACAAGGTGCCTTAACAAGAATAATCTAATTCTAACTTACCATGCCACCTGTCAAAAACATAAAATATGGAGTGAGATAATCCTCAAGTTGAGATTAACCTCATTGGACTTTCCAACCAATCAGACCCCTTGAAGATTCTGCCCTTTGTCTGTATACGTTCAGATAATGCCTTGATAGACATATGGCATAATCAGATTTGGTCCTTATACAGTTATCACAATGTGGCAGTGTTACTTCCTCTGCAGTGTGCTACTCCTCATTGGGGATGATTGTGTATCATTTGTTGTAAATGTGTAGTGTCACCAGCCATAACATCTTTTGTATCTGTTATGTTATCATACATGATGCATGATTGATGATATGTAGATTGGATGTGTCCTCTATTTCTTTGAAAGAAGTGATATTGTAATAAGCAACAGCCATTTGACCCTGGCTGGACAGCATATTATTTGGATGGAGTTAATAGCTTCAGCTTTTCTGATGTGGTGTGTTAGATTTACCACATGTACTGTCTGATTTCAGTTTAAAGCTGCGTCAATGCAGTTACCTTTTGGACTTTGTTGACAGGCTTGTGTGCCATGGGTGGACTTTGGGAACTTCTTTGGTAATTTTCCTTGACAGGCTCTTCACATATTGTTGTGGTGCAATAGTGTTTTACTTTGGATTTCTCTGGACAATTGGATTTCCTCCATGTTTTAACCCAACGTCTTCTTGTGGAATATTGCTTGCACATGTCACGAAATGCTGAACAATGTC
>NW_025968263.1:0-25000 GCF_021869965.1 Rhincodon typus
CAGCTACTTTCCCCACTAAAGTATGGTTAATAGTTTTCAATATATGCAAAACAGAGCCGATTGCAGGGTTTTTCTTGAGTGAAAGAGAGAGCAATTTTAGTCTTTTGAAATACAGAGAATAATAACAGTGGAAAGTCAAGCTTAAGGCTTGGGCAGTCATGTCAGCCTTCTCTCTCACTCTCACACATACACACAACATTAAAAAGGGATCATTTTCAGTACAAAGGAAGCTAATCCTTTTGATGTACTTGAGGCATGAGATTTCAGCCTGAGACCATAGTTGGTTAGGTGGATTGTTGGATCGTCAGCTGTAGCAAAGTAGCATTTATATTTAAAGCACCCAGCACCATGTTTATTCGTCTTTGTTCTTTCTGTGGAAACTGGGTGCTTTTTTTCTTCAGAGACAGAGGGAGAGTTCTCAACCTGTGTTTGGGTCTGCATTTTTAGTTTCACCTTCCCTATTTATGGTAGAGTCTGTGTGTCTGTGTGTGTGAGAGAGAGAGAGTGTTTATGGTAGAGTGTGTGTGAGAGTGTGTGTGTGTGTGTGTATGAGAGAGAGATGGAGTGTGTGTGTGTGTGTGAGAGAGTGAGAGAGAGATGGAGAGTGTGTGTGAGAGAGAGAGTGTGTGTGTGTGAGAATATGTACGTGTGTGTGTGAGAGACAGGTGGAGAGTGTGGGTGTGTGAGAGAGACACCCCAAAGACACCCCAAAATAACAACTGGATGTATGTTCTTCTGTCTGCTCAAGTTTTGATTTCAGGGCTGACAACTGTAGTCCAAAGTTCCATTTCTCATCATGGTATAAATCCATTAGGAGATGCAGGCCTTTGCACATCTCCCAGGAGAGTGTGACAAGCCTGTCTTTTTTTTAAATCTCTTTGGGGAAAAAATGTTGATTTCACCCATGGCTCTCTTTCATTTAATCTGTATTGGTTTTGTGAAACGTGGCCAACGTAACTGGGTCAGGTGATGCCTGCGGCTATTTTAAATGTGTTTTTGGCCTCTGTTTAAAAGCTTTTCAGTCCATTCAGGTATTTGAATCAGATGATCAAATTCAGTGATCAATAGTCTTATTTTATATCATCATGGTATTTAAAGTAGCACTGAACCATAGGCCTTTTTTGTATGAAGCTAGTTTGAATGCAGCATCCTACATTGTAAGTGAAATGGAAGTAGATTGGAGTGGTTTTGGTTTGAAATTTTTAGCGCATATCTTTAAATTTTTGACAACTGAAAAAGTTTATTTCTATCTATCCCTTGCAGAATACCTTACGGTAGGACTGTCTTCAGTGAAACGAAAACGTGGGAATTACCTCTTTGAAACGTTAAAATCCATATTTGATCAATCCTCAAATGAAGAGCTCATGGAGATGGTGGTAGTCGTACACTTAGCAGACTTTGACATGGCATGGAATGCACAAGTGGTTCAAGACATTTCCAGAAAATTTGCTCACCATATCATCTCTGGCCACTTGGTTATCATTCATGCTCCCCAATTGTACTATCCATCTCTAAAAGGCCTGAAACGAAATTATAATGATCCAGCTGATCGTGTGACTTTCAGGTCAAAACAAAATGTTGACTATGCTTTCCTGCTCAATTTCTGTGCAAATTTATCCGATTATTACCTAATGCTGGAAGACGATGTTCAATGTGCCCGTTCTTTCTTAACAGCAATCAAGAAATTTCTTGCTTCAAAAGAGGGCTCCTATTGGGTAACCTTGGAATTTTCCAAGTTGGGTTATATCGGAAAACTTTACCATTCTACTGACCTTCCAAGATTGGCCCACTTTCTACTGATGTTTTATCAAGAGATGCCATGTGACTGGTTACTGATTCATTTTCGAGGACTTCTCACTCAGAAAGATGTCATCCGCTTTAAGCCTTCCCTTTTTCAACATATTGGATATTATTCCTCTTTTAGAGGGACGGAAAATAGGTTAAAGGATGATGACTTTGAAGAGGACTTCTTTGATATTCCCGACAACCCGCCAGCAACTATCTACACAAGTCTCAAAGTATTTGAGAACTATGACCCCAACAAAGCTTACAGTAATGGTGATGAGTACTTTTGGGGAAAATCACCCTCCACTGGAGACTACTTCACTATTGTATTCATGAAGCCAATGAATGTTACCAGAATCCATGTGGTCACTGGCTCAGAAGATAGGCATAACGATATTCTTCACTCTGGGATCCTTGAAGTTGGAAAGAATCTAAAAGTAACACAGAAGGGTAAAGATTGCTCAGACTATGTTAAACTAAATGCATTCCAAAAAGGACTGTTTGATAAAAAAGATATCAATACCGTCATTGATTTCAGTGTAGACTGTGTGCGCGTATTTATAACAAACAGTCAAAAAGACTGGCTAATTATTAGAAGTATCAGTATTTGGACAAAGCACAGTAACCCGCTATGACAAAATATACCCCCTACGTATAATTTTCTTCCTTATTTTCCTCAGTGGCTTGTGCTGGGACGTAGTTCTGTGAGCGTATCTTACCAAATGATTTCTTGTTTGTGGGTGAGCCTAAACAGTAAATGTTGTCAGCCTATTCATTGAAACAGTGCCACAGCTCATTCATGTCCTAGCACATTTCTAATTTTTAAGAGTTTGGTAAATGGTGATTGGGAACAAAATCCTGGTTGATGTAGAACTCCTGCCTTCGTCTCAGTCCAAGGATATTGAAACAAGCAGTTTGTTTTCAAAACAAAGTGAATACCTACCAATTAATTATTATTTTCCGATGTATAAAACCTTTTGATATATAATGAAAATAGTTCCAAAGGACCGTATGAATACTTTTTTGAATACCAGGCTACCAGCTGCCAACTAGCATTCCATACCAAATGATTCATTCCAAATATATAGCACAAAAAAAGTTCAAAAAGTCTTACATTATCTAACTGTTGTGCACCTGTTGGTTTCCATAAAATTTCAGCTTGTAAGCTACCATAGCAATGCGACCCTTCCCCCTCAGAATTAAATGGTCTGACCAGAGGTTAAAATGTAATGGCATTTATCAGAGATCTAACATACATCCTTCGTTTCTGCTCAGTGATTTAATAATCTAATTGGTGCTGAAAGGAAAGAGCCAGAACAAGTTGATTATGCCAAGGACCAAGTTGTAATGGAACTTTATGGATCATCTTGCAAATGTGCCCACAAAAAGTTTTATATCTGGGATATCTGGGATATCCATTCTACCCAACACCAGCTATTAACAAGCACAATGAGAATGCAACATTATTTTGTGTGTAAATGGTATAAAATCAAAAGCCTAGATTGCTGAGCAACGCTATCTTCGTGATTTCATTAAAAAATGCATTGGGCAACTTGGATTTGTTCCCCTCCCTCGCCCCATGACCAACTAGAGTTAATATCCCCATTCAATTAGGCACATTTCTTTGAAACATGAAGGTTCAGGCACTTTGGTCACAAGTACAATCAATCTTGGGAGTGCAACAAGCTGGCAAATTGGCTTTCTTCCTGTTGAGGCATGCCTGTCTTGTCCAAACAGGAAGAGCTGGACATGAGAATTTTCTCCAACACTGTGGATACATTTTTACTTTGGAAGATGGAAATGGGAATCAGGGTCTGTTTCGGAGTCCTGAATCTGCTTCCCCCTTGGTAGAAACATTTGTTGACCTGGGTCTTTTGTTTAGGATTGCCCCTTAATTGGCACGGAGATTGGTTCTGTGCCCAAATAGGAGTAACAGGAGTGTTCTCCAAACTGGAGAATTAATCAAGGGACTTTTGGTTTGAGTGATGCTGCGAGCTGTAGTAAAGAGTATGTTGCTGAGATGGTATTTCTACAAGAAGATACTGTCTGACCAATCTCATTGAAAATTGGATTAAAAGACAGAAAAACCAGCCAGGCCACTGCCAGCAGGACAATCCCTCTGGAAGGTGCCATTTGGCTACACCATCATCAAGGTAGGTGGGGAGAACATGTAAACTCCCCTGGATGAATAGCTCCAAGTCTGCCACCTGCTGCCCACTTTCAGGCAGTTAAATAACTCCCTCTTACACTCCCTCTTACACTTGCTCCCCCCACCGCCCCCAACCTTGCCACTTCTTCTTTCTTCACCTACCACCAAAAAAAACTTGTTGTCAGGAGATTGAAGGCTGACTGGAAATTCCCATTTAGTCTCCTTGAACTAACAAGGCTCTAAATGAGCCTAATTGGCTGCAGGCAGCCCTTTTGGATTCCAAATCCAACTCAATCTCTGTAAATGCGCAACAAGCTGATACATTCATCTTTATTCCACACCTCAGCAGGGCCTTAAAACTCTGCCCTGAAGTTGATGAAGAGAGAGAATGGAACTGATAGAGGACAATGTGGGCTACTTATATACCTTAAAGAATTCTCTGAATCTGGATGAGATACCTGGAAGGCGAGCTGTTTCTTACTAGATGTTTGTTTTGTGTCTGTACTGAGAATGCAAGGGTGACAGCTAGAATTTCAAACCATTAACTATCTGAAGGAGATGTCTGGTCTTCTACGATGTTGATATTCATGAGGAATTATATTATATTTGTGCAAACCTTTGTACTATGATTCAAAGAATGCCTTTACTTTGATGTATTGTATAAATTGATAACGAATGTGATTATTACTGTTTTCAAAGAAACTTTGTAAATAAGAACTTATAATTCATGAATTCATATAAATAGGAAAATGCTTACTCTTGTGCTATTTTTTAAGATGAAGAAAGAGTTGTTTGAGTATTACAACCATGATCCATCATCATTGCAAACACCACAATATATTGTCATGAAAACCGAAAGAACTGCGGATGCTGTAAATCGGGAACAAAAACAGAAATTGCTGGAAAAGCTCGGCAGGTTTGGCAGCATCTGTGAAGAAAAATTTCAGAGTTAACATTTCAGGTCCGGTGACCCTTCCTCAGAACTTTCGTCCCCTCCCCTTCCCTCTGACTCCATCCCCTCCCAAACCTCGCCTCTTGTGGACAGAATCACATATATATTGTCGTGAATTATTTTCAAAACATACCTCTTTCGCCTGAATTTCTAGTGTTCCAAAGGATGAAAGTTATAATGACAGAACAACAAAATGCAACCTATTCCACTGAAGCACAGGGGGATTTTCTGCAAGTTTTCTATCTAACCAGAATGTGAAGTGGGTTGCAAACGCTTGAAGTATACTTGAACTGAAAGTAATTATAACAAGAAACTATTATGTCCTGTTAACATTGTATAGGAAATCGTCCTGATTGGTTGATTTGCATGCTAGCCAAAGTTGACTTTTTATGGAATTACATAATTTTAATTAAAGCTGCCCACAGGCACATCACTAGGAAGACTGTTAAACATTCTGGTTAAACTAGCCAGCATCCTGACATCCAAGTCTTGTGCAGCTGGTGGTAATCTCCAAGTAAAATCGTTTGATTCTTTGAGTGGCAACTATTGATTTGTTAGATCTAGGAAGTACGCTTGACCATTGGAGCCTTGTAGATGCTTTAATCAACCTATCCAAGTATACTATGAGAGGGATGTTTCGACTGCACCAGAAAAACCTTCACATTTGAGCCTTGTGTTGGGAGCCAGAACAGGCTTTGCATGGTGTGAGAGTTTTAAGTGTCGGACCAGTAGCAGGGTTTGCACTCGAAGCTTCTGCCAGCAGCAATCCCATGACACTGCAAAACCTGTCGTTTTAGGTACACTTCTGGAGTTATGCCTATTGCACAGGTTTGACTTAGCGAGTTCCTGCAGATGCTGAGCTGTTAAGTGACCTGTGTAAGGGACAGCTATCAATTATATTTGTAATAGGCATAAACAGGTCCACCGATTTACGTAATTGAATCATGTAAAACAGTTTTAAGTTTTGCTAGCATTTTGGAAATTCTATTCTGCAATTCCATTATTGTTGTCATTTTTCAATGTAAAATGTAAGCCCATGAATTTGGTTGAAATCCATTTGTGTAGCTCCTGAAGAGTACACTTTGTGTAAGTATTGAGCTACAAACCCCTTTTACAATACACAAACAAAACAAGCATTTTGTAAAGTTTATGGATGCATACAGTTTGAATACCCTGAGGGGAGTAATAAAGAGTAAAACGTAGTACAACTGAAAGATCAGAATGAATCTGTATTTTTATGATTCCAATGATTACCTGGCTAACAGTCCAATTCAATTATCTTACATTTGTAATTATAATTCTGTCTCCAGTGCTGAAAAGACCATGAATTTTAGATTTGAATCTCCTTAATTTGGAGGGAATCATGCTTCCATTAAGTTGATAAGGAGTCAGATTATCCAAAATCATTATCACCAGAGGCCTAACACGTAAGGCAGATAAACTCAGGGCATGGTTGGGAACATGGGACTGGGATATTATAGAAATTACAGAGATGTGGCTCAGGGATGGACAGGACTGGCAGCTTAATGTTCCAGGATATAGATGCTATAGGAAGCATAGAAATACGGGGACAAGAAAGGAGGGGGAGTGGTGTTCTTGATTAGGAATAACATCACAGCTGTACTTAGGGAAGTATTTCTGGGAATACATCCAGGGAAGTTATTTGGGTGGAACTGAGTAATAAGAAAGGGATGATCACCTATTGGGATTGTACTATAGACCTCCTAGTAGTCAGTGGGAAATTGAGAAAAGGAGATCTCAGTTATCTGTAAGGATTGTAGGGTGGTTATGTAGGGGATTTTAATTTTCCAAACATAGACTGGGACTGCTGTAATATTAAGGGCTTGGATGGAGAGGAATTTAAGTGCGTACAAGAAAATTTTCTGATTAAGTATTTGGATGTACCTTCTAGAGAAGGTGCAAAACTTGACCTCCTTTTGGGAAATAAGGCAGTACAGGTGCCTGAGGTGTCAGTGTTTAAAAATACAGTGAAAAGTGTGTACCTTCGCCATACATACATGGCACCATTCACATTAACTTAAAATAAGAAAAAAATGATAACTTGAGAGAATTGCAGAACACCTACGCTCGGTTCGCACCGCAACTCATCCCTCACACCCCATCCACACAATAAGAACCAAAAAAGAATCCCCCTCGTCCTCGCGTACCACCCCACCAACCTCCGGATCCAACGCATCATCCTCCGATACTTCCGCCATCCGCAATCCGACTCCACCACCAAAGACATCTTTCCCTCCCCACCCTTATCTGTTTGCCGGAGGGACCACTCTCTCCCTGACTCCCTTGTCCGCTCCACACTCCCCTCCAGCTCCACCTGCAACCGCAGGAAGTGCTACACCTGCCCCCATACCTCCTCCTTCACCCCCATCCCAGGCCCCAAGAAGACTTTCCACATCAAGCAGATGTTCACCTGCACATCTGCCAATGTGGTATACTGCATCCGCTGTACCCGGTGTGGCTTCCTCTACATCGGGGAAACTAAGCAGAGGCTCGGGGACCGCTTTGCAGAACACCTACGCTTGGTTCGCAATAAACAACTGCACCTCCCAGTCGCGAACCATTTCAACTTCCCCTCCCATTCCTCAGACGACATGTCCATCCTGGGCCTCCTGCAGTGCCACAACGATGCCACCCGAAGGTTGCAGGAACAGCAACTCATATTCCGCTTGGGAACCCTGCAGCCCAATGGTATCAATGTGGATTTCACAAGTTTCAAAATCTCCCTTCCCCCTACCGCATCCCAAAACCGGTCCAGCTCGTCCCTGCCTCCCTAACCTGTTCTTCCTCGCACCTATCCCCTCCTCCCACCTCAAGCCGCACCTCCATCTCCTACCGACTAACCTCATCCCGCCCCCTTGACCTGTCCGTCCTCCCTGGACTGACCTATCCCCTCCCTAACTCCCCACCTACACTCACCTTTACTGGCCCCATCCCCGCCTTTTCGACCTGTTTGTTTCCTCTCCACCTATCCTCTCCTCTATCCATCTTCTATCCACCTCCCACTCTCTCCCTATTTATTTCAGAACCCCCTTCCCCTCCCCCTTTTCTGATGAAGGGTCTAGGCCCGAAACGTCAGCCTCTCTGCTCCTATGATGCTGCTTGGCCTGCTGTGTTCATCCAGCCCTGCACCTTGTTGTCTCGGATTCACCAGCATCTGCAGTTCCTACTATCTCTGATAACTTAAGAGAATCCAACTTTCCTTTCCACTGCCACAATCCTGCTCCAGGCTTTCCAGCCCTCGCCATGCCTCTGCCAGAAGCCCACTTTCTAGCCCATGCCATGCTGCTGCCAGCGTCCCACTCCGGGCTGCCTCACCAGCTGGCTCTCCGTTGACTCACCAACCTGCTCTCGCCGCCGCTGTCTCGTCGGTCCACTCTCGCTGGCCCAATCTTGATCCTCCGCCGTTGCTCTGACTCACACTCGATCCTACATCGCTGCAGGACACAACCCACGTATTCAGCTCCTGCCACGTGGTTCCCGGTTGCGACCCAGCTCCTTCCCGTCTCCTTAGGTAGGTAGTTAAAACGGAATTGGGGGGGTGGGGATGGAATTACTACAGAAGGGGAGAGAAGAAGGGAGGGAAAATAAAGGACAAAGAAAGCAAAAGAAAGAAAACTGGCGAGCAGAGTGGAGCTCCAAATGGAGCGACCTACCCTACCACCATCTTGCCAGATACTTTGCTAATAGTTTGGCAAGATGGATGATAATGGAGAGACAAGGATAATGAAGAGAGTGGGGGAGCAATCTGGGGCCAGTGACCATAACTATTAGTTTTAAAATACTGATGGAAAAGGGTAGACCAGATCCAAAAGTTAAAGTTCTAAATTGGAGGAAGGCCAACTTTAACGGTATAAGGCAAGAACTTTCAAAAATTGATTGGGCGTGGATGTTCAGAGATAAAGGGATGGCTAGAAAATGAGAAGCCTTCAAAAATGACGTAATGAGAGTCCAGAGTCGTTATGTTCCTGTTGGGGAGAAGAGCAAGGCTGGTAGGTGTAGGAATGCTGGATGACTAGAGAAATTGAGGTTTTGGTCAAGAAAAAGAAGGAAGCATATGTCAGGTATAGATAGCAGAGATCGAGTGAATCCCTAGAAGAGTATAAAGGGAGTAGGAGTATGCTTAAGAGGGAAATCAGGAGCGCAAAAAAAGAGACATGAGATTGCTTTGGGGAATAGACTTAAGGAGAATCCAAAGGGATTCTACAAATACATTAAGGACAAAAAGGCAATAAGGGAGAGAATAGGGCCCCTTGAAGATCAGCAAGGTCACCTATGTGTGGAACCACAGGGGGAGATATTAAATATATATTTTACATCAGTGTTTGCTGTGAGGAAGGATATGAAAGATAGAGAACATAGGAAATAAATAGCACCATCTTGAAAAATGTCCATATTACAGAGGAGGAGGTGCTGGATGTCTTAAAATGTATAAAGGTAGATAAATCCCCGGGACCTGAAAGCCATGCCCTAGAACTGTGTGGGAAGCAGGGAAGTGATTGCTGGGCCCCTTGGTGCGATATTTCTATCATCGATAACCGCAGGTGAGGTGCTGGAAGATTGAAGGTTGGCTAACGTGGTGCCATTATTTAAGAAGTGGTAAAGAAAAGCCAGGAAACTATAAACCGGTGACCCTGACATCAATGGCGAACAAGTTGTTGGAGGGAATCCTGAGGGACAAGATTTGTGTGAATTTGGAAAGGCAAGGACTGATTAGGGATAGTCAACGTGGCCTTGTGCATGGGAAATCATGTCTCACTAACTTGATTGAGTTTTTGAAGAAGTAGCGAAGAGGATTGATTAGGGCAAAGCCATGGACGTGATCAAATGGACTTCAGTAAGGCATTCAACAAGGCTCCTCATGGTAGACTGGTTAGCAAGGTTAGATCACACAGAATAGAGGGAGAACTCACTATTTGGATACAAAATTGGCTTGAAGGCAGAAGACAGAGAGTGGTGATAGAGGGTTGCTTTTCAGACTGGAGGCCTGTGGCCAGAGGTGTGCCACAAGGATCGGTGTTGGGTTCATTGCTTTTCATCATTTACATAAATGATTTGGATGTGAACATAGGAGGTATGGTTAGTAAGTTTGCAGATGATACTAAAATTGGAGGTGTAGTGGACAGTAAAGAAGCTTACCTCAGAATATAACAGGAGCTTGATCAGATGGGCCAATGGGCTGAGGAGTGGCAGATGGAGTTTAATTTAAATAAATATGAAATGCTGCATTTTGGAAAGGCAAATCAGGGCAGGACTTATAATTTAATGGTAAGGTCCTGGGGAGTGTTGCTGAACAAAGAGACTTTGGAGTGCAGGTTCAGAGTTCCTTGAAAGTGGAGCCCTGGGTAGACAGGGCAGTGAAGAAGGCATTTGGGATGCTGGCCTTTATTGGTCAGTGCATTGAGTGTAGGAATTGGGAGGTCATGTTGCAGCTGTACAGGACATTGGTTAGACCACTTTTGAAATATTGCGTGCGACTCTGGTCTCTCTGCTATAGGAAGGATGATGTGAAACTTGTAAATCTTTTCTGAACCCTTTCAAGGATGTTGCCAGGGTTGGAGGGTTTGAGCTATAGGAAGAGGCTGAACAGGCTGGGGCTATTTTCCCTGGAGTGTCAGGGGCTGAGGGGTGACCTTATAGAGGTTTATAAAATCATGAGGGGCATGGATAGGGTGAATAGTCAAAGTATTTTTCCTGGGGTGGGAGTGGGGGAGGAGTCCAAAACTAGAGAGTATAGGTTTAAGGTGAGAGAGGAAAGATGTAAATGGGACCTAAGGGTTAACTTTTCACGGAGTGGTTTGCACATGCGTGGAATGAGCTGCCAGAGGAAGTGGTGGAGGCTGGTACAATTACAACATTTAAAAGGCATCTGGATGGGTATATGAATAGGTAGGATTTAGAGGAATATCTGCCAAATGGGACTAGATTAATTTAGGATATCTGATCCACATGGGCGGGTTGGACCGAAGGGTCTGTTTCCATGCTGTATATCTCTGACTCTATGACCAGTGCTCCAATAGTCCTTATCCTTTACTGACTTTTAAAATTTTACAATCAAATGTATTAAAAGGCAAATATTGAGTGGTGTCTAACAAAATTGAAACTATTAGCTTTTGTTAAGGTAATATTTTTACACACAGTGGCCTCCTGGTTGTATCTAATGCTGTCGGACTAATTTATTTCCAGGTCTTATATTTGACCCCAGTATTTTTACCTTTTGCTCTTTTGGGCAATTATTGTATAATGAACCATGGCAGTTTACAGCTAAGGCACTAAATTAATGACACGTGATGTGCAAAATTTATTAATAGTGTGTTATAAGACTTGACTTAAAACTGAAGTCTGAGAAAGCCAGGAGTAACAATAGCTTTAATGTTACAATTGTGGTTTATTCTGCATCCTTGGTTATTCTCAATTTTAAAAATTGTACTTTTTTAAAGATCTGGTATTTATTAATGGAAAATCGTAAAAGCATAGCACCATAGATCTTGGGTGAGGTATAGTATATACAAAAACAAGTGGCTGGCCAGGCATTAACATTATATAGAAATACAGATCACGCGCAGTGATTTTAAAGTTTGGATGACAGGTAGCCAGAAGCCAGTTAGAAATAGGATGATTTGAATTGAATTTGATACTGAATAATAGGCAGTTGTGGGATACAGTTGCTTTTATGAACAATAACAAAATTGAATTTCTGCACAAATACGCTGCCAGTCATTTGGGACTCTGATGCATTATTATATTCAAAAAGGCAATTGCCCATGATTGCTGTGTGTGCTTTTTTTTTCCTTTTCTTTCAGTGATTTTATTGCCTGAACCAGAAACAAATATCAAACCAATTCTTTTTGTAGCATCCCTTTTGGATATCTGACAGCTGAATTTCAAATTGCTTTGTATTGAGACCTTCCCCAGAACCCAGTAAATTGAAACTGAAATTGTAGCTACTTCCCAGCAGAAATGAGGCAATGTGTTCAAGTGGCTTAGCTTTGTTTTCTGGATTCCAGAGATCAGCATGGGCAAACTAATGACTTCTGGCTCTTAACTACTGTAGATTCATTGACATAATTTTATTGTAAACCTCTCCGAGAAACAACTATTACATTACATAGAGTCATACAGCACAGAAACAGACCCTTCGGTCCAACCAGTGCAGGCCTAAGGTAATCCCAAACTAAACTAGTCCCACCTGCCTGTTCTTGGCCCAAATCCATCAAAACCTTTTCTATTCAAATATCCATCCAAATATCTTTTAAACGTTGTAATTGTACCCATATCCATCACTTCATCAGGAAATTCATTTCACGCAAACCACACTCGTATGAAAAAAATTTGCCTCATGTCTTTTTTAACTCTCTCGCCTCTCACCTAAAAATGTGCCCCCTAGTCTTAAAATTCCCCATCTTAGGGAAAAGACGACTACCATCAACTCTATCTATACTTCTCATTATTTTATAAACTTCTATCAGGTCACCTCTCAATCTCTGACGCTCCAGTGAAAAATTTATAACTCCAAATATCTTTCAGTGAATTTTATTGTTGCATTCAAATTCCTTTGGCTGGCTTGTCATTCAATCAGTACCTTTCAGCGCATTACCCAAGATATGATAGAAGAACAACCTTCCAATGAGTTTCTTTTATCCATTCACAGGATATACATGTTCCCAATTGTCTTGAAGTTGTGCTTACCTGCTTTCTAGATCCACAGGCGTCCATGTGGATTGTAGCTTTCTGTAGCAGTTGAATAAAAAGAAGTGGTTTACTGGGCCATTTCGGAGGCGGTTAAGTCAACCATAGTGCTGTGGATTTGGGGTCTTGTGTAATAGCAGGGTATTTCATAAAGTCATTGTCATATGCCACAGAAACAGAACCTTTGTTCCAACCTGTCCACACCAACCATAATCCCAAACTAAACTAGTTCCACCTGCCTGCAGTTGGCCTATATTCCTCCAAACCTTTCTTATTCATGTACTTATCCAAATGTCTTTTAAACATTGTAACTATGCCCACACCCACCACTTCCTCAGGAAGTTTATTCCACACACAAATGACTATTTATAAAAATGTTGCCCCACCCTAGAGAAAAGACACCACCTATTCACCTTATTTGTACCCCTCATGATTTTTAAAACCTCTGTATGGTCAACCTTCATCCTCCTTCGCTGCAGTGTAAAAGGTCCCAGCCTATCCAGCCCTTCCTTATAACTCAAAATCTTCCATTCCTGGCAACGTCCTGTCCTTCCTTTGAAAGGACATGTGAACCAATTGGGTTTCTAAACAACAGTCCAATAAGTTTAAGGCCACCATTTCTGACACTAGTGTTTTACTCAAAATTTATTAATTGAATTAAAAACCCCAACTGCCAATGTAGGGTTTGAACACACTTTGCTGGTACTTTAGTCAGACTTCAAGAATATTGGTTCAGTAACATAACCACAATGACACTGTACCTCTGGCCATTTTTTAAAAAAATAATGATATCGATTTTTTTTTATTCATTCACAGGATGTTTGTGTTGCTGAGAAGGTCTGCATTTATTGCCCATCCCAAATTGCCAGAGGGCAATTAAGATTTAATCACATTGCTGCGGTTTGGAGTCACATGTAGGTCAGACCAGATAAGGACAGCAGTTTCCTTACCTAAAAGACATGAGTGAACCAGATGGGTTTTTCCTGACAAATGACATCGTTTTGTGGTCATCATTAGACTCTTCAACTCACATTATGGGTCTCTGGGTTAATAGCCCAGTGATAATACCAGTAGGCCATTGCCTCCATCACAGATTGGCTGTATAATTCAGCCGGTTTGTCTGTTTTGAAATTATTGCGACAGTGGTCGAGAGTCCCACTTAGAGTTACAGTATCTGACAGCCCAGCTCCATGCAATTTACTTAATCCTCACCAAGGCACTGCTACCTATAACGTATAAAAATTGGAACCTGCACAAATTAAGCTTTTGCGAAAATAATTGAAATCCAAAAGTTAGTGAATGGTTTCAGAGGATTTATCTATAAAGTAAAATCCTTCATTTTCAATGAGTGAGGCCATGAGCTACTGGGAAATTGTACTTTGTGGTTTATACAATAATATGTTCTTTGGAGGCATAAAGTCTGCCATCCTTGCACTATCAATATGTCATTTCAAGGATAAGCACAGTTAATAAACCAATTGTTCTAATCCTTCAAGATTTGTAGTTGTTTGTTTTGGAAGATTTTTGTGCCCTGAGGTATAGAATGACCATTGTGTCTGACTAGGTTTTTACAACTGTACTTTGGAAAATTAGAGAAAAACTTACCAGTAAAATTCATTTTCTTGTGTAGAAGGTTATAAATTGTCAGTAATATTGTATTGGAATAAAGTCATTTGCTTAGTGTTGTATTTGTAATACTCTTTGACAGGTAAGACGGTGGGGAAATTTAAAACTGCTACTTAATAACTTGAATAATTTTCTGCAGTTTGCAGTTCAGGAGTTTGCCTAATTCCATCCTCATTCAACTGAACCAAATTAACCCCATTCTACTCATCAGGATAGAGAGCACATTTCATCATCAATATCTTGCCACAATTTGCAAAAGTATTTTGAAAGTAGTGGCATGACTGCAAATCTCTTGTTTGCCCTCCAATGTTGTGCACTGTCCCCCCACCTGAATTCCCCACCCAGAAACTAAATTGCCCATTGTGTTCAGGGATGTATAGGTTAGCAAGATTAGCCATGGGGAGTACAGGATTACAGGGATGGGGTGGGTCTGGGTGGGCTACTGTTCGAAGAGCCACTATGGATTCAATGGACTGAATGGCCTGCTTCCACACTGTAGGGATTCTATGAATGAACCCTGCCTTGATGTAGAAAATTCTTCCATTGAAAAACACTTTTTTTCTAATAGCTTGCCCTCGATCCATTCAAACATGTTTATGTGTGACCTCTTTTCTCCTGTTTCTTTTTAAATGTTACTCACTGGTATTAATGATCTGAAAAAGAGTCATTTCAAAAAGTTAACTCTGTTTCTCTCTTCACAGACAGCACTAGACCTGCTGAGTTTCTCCACTATTTCCTGATTTTATTTTAGATTTCCAGCATCCGCACTATCTCACTTTTATTTACTGGTATTATCTTCTGGTTCTACAAAAATGTTCTGCTTGGATTTCAGACTTCCCAGTGTCTGTGCTTTTATTTTTGTTAGGGATGATTTTAAAGTTTGGTGTTCTACATGTCCTTTGGTTTCTGAATTTCATCTTAATCAGACAAGATAAATTTTAAATGGGGGGAAAGAAACCCCATCACTGCTTTTTCTTCTTTATTTCCTTTTAAAATGTTTTTGGCAGGTGTTCTGATTGTATATGGGGAGTCTTACTTAAATAAATTATTCACAATAGTAGTGTGCTGCAAATTGCAAGAAAATTGGCAACTCTGTTTTGTTTCTAATATCCAGATAGCAGAGAATTGATTTTGTACAACTGGCTTTACTAAAATCCATATAAATAGTACACGTCATTGTAAGATAACTGCACAAAAAATACAATACTAGTTACTAGAGGGAACGAAAAGCTAAATCTGGTATGAGGTGACCTGCTGTCTGCCATATCTTGTTAACAACTCTATTTGTTATAATACTACTTTTTTTTAATATTACCAAACAAAAAGCTTTTGAGCTAAATCCTCTGCAGTCTTCACTCTTTCCTTGTTCCTCCTGATGATGTAAAGGATCTGAGCCACAGCACTGTGATCTCCACAAGGAGTAGGACAAGGAGACATTCTGAATTGACCCCAGCCCTATGGAGTTTGAACCCAATGCTGTTACTATCAATTTGACCAGATCAATGATCTGCCCAACCAATAACCCTGCCCAAGGTGTTCAAATTACTACAGTGGTGGCAAACACTTTAGTGTGCACGTTGTAGTTCAGAGCTATGAATAGTGATGGTAGAGGCTGTGATTCATTTTCTGTCACACGCATGCTGTAAATTGTCACAATGCAAGTTTTGAACAGCAGTGGACTCCCTGCTGATCCTTGTGGATCCTTCTTTCACTCTGAATTACTGCCCTTTTCTCCTGTACACCATTTTTTGCTTGAAGTCAGCTCCGAATCTCACACATCCCCCTAAATCCACATTATCTGTCTTTATTCATTAATGTGTTATGGGGCACCTTTACCGAATGTTTGCTTTTGGAACTCCAGATAAATTAGAACTGCTGCATGTTACAACTTCTAAAATGCAGTATGGTTAGTTAAGCAAGAATTTAGGATGTCCATGCTGACTAACATTACTGTATTTCTCATTTCTAGTAGCCCTTCTAGTCTTCTTTAGCAAAGATTCCATTATTTTTCCTACCACTCATGCTAAGTTGCCAAGTCTACAATTTCTTGGGCATGTTCTATGCCCTTTCTCAAATACAAAAGGTTAATTAACATAGGAGACAGCCAAAAGAAATAAATATTTGCATTTACATAACACCTTTCCCAATTTAGGTCACTGCAATATTTTGCAGCCAAAGTACACTTTGTGCAGTCTTTGTTGTAAGAACTGTTCATAAAGTGAGAGAGAACATTAATTATAGCTAATCAGACTGAATAGCTAAATGCTACAGGCTATGGCCAAGATCAGTAATTGCTATGTAACCTTTTCTTTCTCAATAATGGTCACGTTCCCTTTCCAATTCCCAAGCACATAACCAGCAAGCATCAAATGTTATTTTTCTACTCTTTCTGTAGGTTATTAATCAACAAGAAATAATAAAATCAAGCACCAGTATAACTGGTTCTAGCACATTCCACTTTCACAAAAACAGAGCAAAGTGGCAAGTAAACATCACCCTGGATGACCACAGACTGGAACACAATCTCCACGTGTCATGTTTGACAGAACACTTGTGTATAGACAATATTCCAATAAGACTGCAACAGAAATTAAAGCTTGCAATGACATCCTCAGTGATTTGGCTGGTACCTCATGGGAGTCACCTGGGGACCTCTGCTGTTACCATCATGTACTCTGCTGAAGAAAATTGTGTCCCAGAATGCTACCAGTCTGCCCACATCAAACTCGGTGATGTGCAATCTCAATTCAATGGCGCACATCATCAAGGTCATTTCAGCTCAACTCCACTCTGCCAACTCCCAGGCCTGAGCAACGTTATCCCACCCCAACCCCCTTCCCCCAACATCGACCACCATCCCACACCAGCTCGGTAGTTTTTCAGGCATGCTGCTAGAAATGCTCTACTCCATCCCAAGCCTGTCTTTATTCAATGACCTGCTCAACTCACCAGCAGAACACCTTCTCTCTCAGCGCACCATATGGTAACCCCACTGCAGCAAGGAATAACAACTGAAGACGTAAGGCAGGGCAATTGGCAGGAGACAGTATTTGCCAGCAATCACACCCTCATCACAGACTACACTGCTTCCCCATTTGGCTTTGATATCCTGTGGGCACAGTGAGCCCTTTTAAACAATCTCCAGTTTGATTGAGAGATAGTAGGAACTGCAGATGCTGGAGAATCTGAGATAACAAGGTGTAGAGCTGGATGAACACAGCAGGCCAAGCAGCATCATAGGAGCAGGAAGGCTGACGTTTCGGGCCTAGACCCTTTTCTGATGAAGGGTCTAGGCCCAAAACGTAAGCCTTCCTGCTCCAATGATGCTGCTTGGTCTGCTGTGTTCATCCAGCTCTACACCTTGTTATTCCAGTTTGATTGAGGCCTCTTTGCAGACATTAACATTAATGGGTCACTGAAACAATCCAAGCTGCAGCTATGGTATAATCCACACAATGATGCATATTGTCAAGGTGTATCTACTGACTAAACTTGATGATGGTTTTAAAGAACTCCATTTAACCACTTGGCTCTATGACTATGCACATGTAAATTATGTGATAACTAAACAAGTAATACTAAAAAAAACTGGAATTTGAGGGAATGAAAAAGAATATAGAAACAAGAGACAGACCAGTAAGGACACAACCACTACCATTGCATCACATGAGCTCCCTATACACATTGACTAGATATTTTTTGAATCAACCTGTTCAGAGATGTTATTACACACATCTGCTACAGATGGAACTTGAACCTTGGCCTCCTCGTCCAGAAGTAAGGGCACTACCACTATCCCACAAGAAACCAACCACCCCCCACCGTGCACATTTAAAAGAATTTTTTGCTTGCATACCCGAAAGTGCTATCACGTATGACTGAGCGACTTTCCCACCACCAAAATTACTGTGTCTTTCTTTTGCATCATTTTTTCCTTTTAACTGCCACCAGTAACCAGGTTGGTATGGACTCAATGGGCTGAATGGCCTGCTTCCACACTGTGGGGATTCTATGATAATCACCTGTGTAGCCAATTATGTCTACTATTGCAAGATGTAGAATTGGTTATAGCAGTTTGCCTATAACACTGTATGCACACCCAGTGAATGATTACGCACCTACTTGAAGGATATAATTCAGTTTATGCTAAATTTGCAGGCATCGGGACTCCAGTTTGGGGAAGGAGAAGAATTGATTGAGCTTACTTCTAATCACTCCAGCATACCCTGTTGGAAGGTGTATGCATTACAATGTTGACTGATGGCAAAATCAAGCCTGTCTGCTTCCAACCAATTGTTAACATGCACGGTATAAAATAGTGGAGAATCCTTACTCAGAAGCCAATAACTTCAAAGCAAATGGTAAGAGAAGGAGAAATTGTCAAATAGAGTGCAGAACATGTAAAATTTACATTGTAAAGTACCTTTCCATAATAAATACAAACCGTTTGTCCACTAAAATTAAATGAAAAAGCATTTCGATTCCAAAGAACTTTACCTGTCTTGAATCTAGATTCAATGAATCTCAAGATCAAACTAAAAACACTCAGAGCTCAGTGTCATTTCCAGAACAGTTGAATGAACTATAGAACTATATTTGAAAAGATAATTCAATTCTTTCCCCAACAGTATCTCCATCAAGCAATCTGTGAGCCTCAATTCTGAATGTCAAAAAGTTGTTGGAGCAGACAGTACATCAGAGTTAAATTTAATCTTGCTTTACTTAATTATCTTGCATCTTAAAACCAGAATTTCTGGAGAAGGATTGTGAACCTTCGACCAGAGATACAGAGTCCAATTGTTCTACACTAACAAACCTTGGATTCAAACCTGCCATTATTTACAGAACAAAGCAACATGAGCCAAAGAATCTGTTCAATTGAATTTGAATAAATACTTCAACAGAGTTTAATGCAGAGTACAGACAATGGAATTTATACAAAAGAATTAGGGTAGTAGGATTAACTCATGATTAAATGTTAAATACTGACTGCAAATATCACAGTTTGATATTCACTTCATTGATATAAGGAAATCATAGAAACTACATCAGCATGAGAACTGATATATGAACATATGGAAAATACAGTGAAAGAACATTCTTGAATTGCCAAAAAGGATTTGTCAAAAGAAAAGGTGGCATTATTTAAAGACAGTTATATTAGAATTTATAACAAATGAGAAAGACATTCAGGTAATGCCACACATAGATCGAATTCCAATCTAAACTCGCTCATCAAGGTTCTAAAGGATAACAATGCTGTTTTAAGTTCTCCATATTTTGAATGTCTAAGGCTTTTGCCTCCATCATCCACCTGATCTTTGACAATCTGAAACTCCTTTTCTTCAGTTTTAATCTATGCCCCATGTTCTACCTATTAGAATGTAGGAGTAGCAGTCAGTCATTCAGCCCATCATAGAAATATAGAAAATAGGAGCAGTAGTAGGTCATTTGGCCCCTCAAGCCGACTCTATCATTCAATCATGGCTGATCATGTAACTCACTGCCCTTGCTCCTGCTTTCTCCCCAAATTCTTTGATCCCTTTAGACCTAAGAATTACATCTTCATCTTTTTAAAGTCTTCAATGGTTTGACTTCAACAGTTTCCTGTGGCAGAGAATTCCACAGACTCAATACTCTCTGGGTGAAGAAATTTCTCCTCAGCTCAGTCCTAAATGGCCTGGCCCTTAGCCTTGTACTGTGACCTCTGGTTCTGGACAAATCAGTCATCAAGAACATCCTTCCTGCATCTATGTTGTATAGTTCTGTTAGATGTTATAGGTTTCTAAGAGATTCCCCCTTCGATCTTCTAAACGCCAGTGAATATAGTCCTAACTGATCTAGTCTCTCTCTGTTCATCAGTCAGCCGTCCCAGGAAGCAGTCTGGTAAACCTTTTATGCACTCCCTTAATAGCCAGAATATCCTTCCTCAGATAAGGAAAGCAAAACTATTCACAGTATTCCAGCTGTAGTCTTACCAATGCCCTGTACCATTGCAGAAAGACATCCCTGCCCCTGTATTCAAATTCCCTCACTATGAAAGCCAACATATCATTTGTCTTCAGCAACTGCTGTACAAGACACCGAGGTCTTGTTGTATCTCCCCTTTTTCCAATTTATTGCCATTGAAATAAAATTCTGCCTTCCTATTTGGCTCTTCCATTCAATTTATTCATGGCTAATCTATTTCAATGCCACTTTCCTACATTATCTCATATCCTTTGACATCATCAGTTTTCAGTAATCTAATGATTTCTAGCATAAATACGCTGAATGATTGAGTTTTCAAAGGCCCTGAGTGTTTAATCTGATGGACCTTCATTATACTCCATTTATGGCAAATATATCCCTTCTCAGATAATGGGATGAAAACTGTACACAGTATTCCAGGTGTGGTCTTAACTGACAAAGGAGCAGTGCTCCAAAAGCTTGTGATTTCAAACAAACCTGTTGGACCATAACCTGGAGTCGTATGACTTCTAATCTGGTTTCATCAAGGCTCTATACAGCTACAGCAAGACATCTTCAGTACTCAAATCCTCTTTTGGTGACTGACATTTTGTTTTCTGATTGTTTGCTGCACCTACATGCATAATTTTATTGACTCATAAACAAGGACACCCGGGACTTTATGGGTGTCCGCACTTCCCAACCTTTTACCATTTAAGAAATATTCTACCTCTGCTTTTCTTATGAATAACTTCACACTTACTCACATCTTAGCTACCAGGTTTTGACCCTTCACTGAACTTGACTAAGTCATCTGGAAGTCTCCTTGCATTGTCTTCACAACATACCTACCGATCCAGTTTGGTACTATCAGTAAATTTAGAAATATGACATTGTTCCCCAAATCCAAATTGCTTATGTAGATTGTGAACTGTTATGGACATAGCACTGTTTTTTGAGGTGCTCCACTAGTAACAGTTTGCCATCTGAGAACGATCTGTCTGTTCCCACTCTCTGCTTTCTTTCCCATGTTCTCCAATTTTATTTACTAACCTCCTGTGCGGAACATTATCAAAAGCCTTTAGAAAATCCAAATACACCACATTCATCAGTTCTTCTTCATCAATACTACAAATAACATCCTCAAAAAAAAGCATCAACAGGTTGATCCAACATGACTTTTACCTGAATCTATGTTAAATCTGCCCACGTTGATCTGTTTTTAAAATGTCCTGTTACCACATCTTTTTATAATTGATTCCTATCATTTTCCCTATGACAAAAATCAAACTAACAAGTCTATATTTTTCCATTCTCCCACTTTTTCCCTTCTTATGTAATGGTGTTTTATTTACTATTTTCTAATCTGTGGGAACTTTTCTGAAATATATAGAAATTTGAAAGGTAACCACCAATGCATTCATTATCTCTCTCTAACAACCTCCTTCAACAACCTGGGATGACACTTGGTTGATTCAGGGGATTTATCAACCTTCAATTGAGTCAACTTTTCAAGTACTACCTCTTAAATAATTATTTACTTTAGTTCCTCAGTTCTACAAGTCTCTTTGACACTTGGTAAACCTAGGAACTTTTCTCAGTTTTCTTACATGAAGACAGATGCAAAGTAATCATTCACTTACTCTGCCAATTCACTGTTCTCCAGTATGAATTTTCTTAATCCGTCTGTAATGGGCCCACATTTGTCTTAGCTAATCTTTCCCTTGTCACATACCTAAAGGAGTTTTTATAGTCCACTTTTATGTTCCTTGTCAGTTTATATTGTCTTCTCTGAGGAAGGGTCACCGGACCCGAAACGTTAATGTTGTTTTCTCCTTCACAGATGCTGCCAGGCCTGCTGAGCTTTTCCAGCAACTTTGTTTTTGTTCCTGATTTACAGCATCCGCAGTTCTTTTGGTTTTTATATTCTCTTCTCCCTTTCTTAATCAGCTTCTTCCTTTGGCCCCTAAATTGCTCCCAAACCTCAGACTTGCATCTTCTTCGGGAATTCTTTTTAGCCACTTCCTTTGATCTACTGCAATCTTACACTTCATCCATTAACCAGCGATGATTTATCTTACCTTTGGGTCTTTGAGCCTTATCGAGCAATCTATATCTATTGTCGACCATGTAGTATTTCTTTAAATGCTAGCCATCACCCATTTACCATCAAAGCTTTAGTATATTTTTCCAATCCATCAGAGCCATACCTTTACAATGTCATTTCTTCAGATTTAAGACCCTGGATGTGAGTCTACTTTATGTAGATTTACCATATCTGTGCTGTTTATTATTATGTCCCTATTTCTCCAACATCCTCATTGGACCTTAAACGGGCCAGTTTCTCTGATCTCTATTCAGTGCCCTTTGCTCAGCCTTGTAGCTCTTCACTTGAATACATTCACTAGGGGTAGGCAATGGCTTAGTGGTAGTAGAGTATTAATTAGAGAGTCAGGTAATGGGGATCTGGGTTCAAATCCTGCAATGGCAGACTGTGGAATTTGAATTCAATAATAAGCTGAAATTAGGAGTTTAATGATGTCTATGGAACCATTGCCAGTTGTCACGAAAACCTCATCTAGTTCACTAATGACCTTTAGGGAAGGAAATCTGGCATCCTTACCTGGGTCTGGCCTACATGTGACACCAGACCCACTTCGCAGCAAAAATATGTTCAGCCAAATATTTACTTTTGTACTGTATGCCTCTATTTGTAAAGCCCACTTAAAGCTCAGTTTTCATATATTTGGAGGTTAGGATGGTGTTTTGAGTATCAGGGTCAGAACAGGTTGCTGTATGGTCTCGGTCAGCAGACAGGATGTTGTGGAGGCCGCAGCGGTCTTGCCCTCAGGACCTAAAGCGGTGTTGATGACCCTGCTTTGGTTGATAGTGGGAGAAAGGAGTGCATTTTGCCAGCAGCAACCAAATGAGTCACTGCAACTGAGCAACCTTCCCTTTGAAGGAAAGCGGCCTGTTTCCAAATGCTGTCTGCAAAATCAGAGGTTTGATAGCTCATCAGCACCGACAATGGAGCTGGCCAATTCTGGGACTGCACATGTAGGATGATAGCAGATAAATGGCAATTGTTTTCAATGTTAAATACATGTGGCCTGGGGCATGCACCAGGCAGATCATAATGAGGGAAGGATATCACTCTGAACAGGCAACCATTGTGGTAGGGCAGCCATGCTGCCAAGGGAACTCTCGTTGGCTGAAAAAATGAGAGCCCTTCCCTTCCCTGGTTGAGAGGTTGTTAATGTTGATGTGGCTTTTATCCAGTACAGCGATGGGCATACCACCACTGGAAAAATCCCAAAGGAGACATAAAAAGACCCTTTACCCAGACACTTAACTGACTCAAATAGACCCTCACTGATCATTTCATCTGACACCTTTGCCATCACTGGGTAAATGACATGACAGTGGGAAAGCAGGAGACACTACCACCATTGCCTTCCCTTCCTACTTTACCAGGTTCCGGTCTCAATGAGAATTTTCCCCCAAAAATTCTGGCCTGTGCTGAGACTGGTCAATCTCCTGATCATAGAACTTGATATTTTGGAGCAGTGATCAGCAATGCAGCACCTGTCCTCTTAGAGCCAGTGTTGCCAGCTCTGGTTGGACATTTCTTAGAAGTTTCATGTCAGCTACAACTGCCGTAGCCAATCAACAACCTTTTAAAATCACCTCTATTTTAAAACAAACACCAGTTCAGAGAGAGGCCATCCTTTCAAAAGCTTGTCCAATATTTCTCTCAGATCGGTCATACCTGAAGATTACCTGATGGTTCTGGGATTAATCTTTATGTGCTACAGAGTCCAGAACAATCCAGGTTAGTCAGTAACCCTATTTAGAATTTGTGCACCTAGTAGTGCACCAGTTATTGATGATTGACATTTAACTGCCAAGCTTTGGTTAAATAAGGCAGATGCTTTGTTTAAAATTTAAACAAAGATGAGAATCTTTGATAATATGTAACTTCTTTCAGTAATTCTGTACTACCAAGTGACCAAACTATATTATTTAGAATTTTGGAATAAAGTAAGATTTCACTTGGTTCATAACTATCCCTCTCTTTTCCTCTTTTGGTTTCTTGATACATGCAGGCACCACAACAATGTTTATCACCCTTCAATATCCCCATTTGTTTCAACCATTATTTTTGGATTAGATGGGTAATTTTACAATGGATTGTCCTTGCTGCTGCTGACCCTTTCCTTTTATCCACCCTGGTAAGCCATCAGCGAAACACATTGACTGTGGTATTGCACCAAAGGCTGGGATCCTACATTGCCAAAATGTTTTGGAGCGGGACTTCAACCTGGCTCAGAATTCTGCCTGATGGAGTGCTACTCCCTGGACTGCAAGAGTTTTTTTTTCAGTTTTCAATTACTTTGTAACATTTACTGTAATTGAAATGTGCTTACTTTTACTTCTATTTCTCCACGTCCTTAGTTGGGATTGATGACTTATGCTGTATTATAGCCCCATGGACTCTAGACACCATCAGGTATTTTACCAAAACAGTAATTTGATAAGTGTGAAACACTACAGGAAATATCAGAATGAGTTACAGCTGTCTCCAACCTTGTTCAGTCATAAATATATTAAGAGGGGTCCTCTCAGCTCTATTCTCTACTCGCTGGCAGGTATACTGAGACCACTTGTAATCCCAGTGCTATATTCTTACTGACATCAGTCAACTCAGACATACTAGAGATGAATATAAAACCAACTTTCTCTGGATGACTGAGAGATAGTAGGAACTGCAGATGCTGGAGAATCTGAGATAACAAAGTGTAGAGCTGGATGAACACAGCAGGCCAAGCAGC
>NW_025968264.1:0-25000 GCF_021869965.1 Rhincodon typus
CATCTCTACTGGAACAATTCCCTACATTGCTTGCCTTCGGCATGAGACTCAACTAGCATAACTGATACCCACCTGTTTTCTGCTCTAGGCAGTGTTGAGGGTTGGGCCAAGGAAAGAGGCAACAGCTTCCAGTGTAGAAGGGAGCTTGAAATCTGGGTAGCCAAGGACAGGTTGTTGATACAAACTCCTGCTCGCTGTTGCAGGAATCTTCAAATGCTGGCATCCAACTCCCTGTGATGCTCCATGAAGTATCATATCATAGCTCATACACCCTTTCACTACCACTCCTGCAGCATTCTCTGATTTTTGCAGCAAGTCATGGAGTGAGGCAACCGTGCACAATCTTTCTGTGACAATTAGCTAGACCAGAGAAATTATGTAGTTCCCTCTCTGGCTTAAGACAGGCCCACTCCTCTACTGCTGAACTTTATCATCCAGTGTAATGCCTTCCTTGGTAATATGCCACAGATACTATGTCTGGAAAGGTAGGCACTTCTCTGGTTTGCCTCTCAAGCTTAACTACAACAAGCAGGCTAGGACTAGATCTAGTCTTGCGAAAGTCTCCTCAAAATGTCAAACCAAAAAGATGAGTATGTCGTCCAGGTACACCAGGAGGCACTGAAAATTAAGGTTGCCAGAAACTTTATCTATCACATGCATAAAGGTGGTAAGAGCATTAAAGATGGGCATGCTTGTGTACCTGTGCTTGCTTGACAAGTTGGCATTCCAATGTTTTGTTCAGCAATGCTAGCTGGTTACACTTACTGGCCAAATTGAGAGTGCAGAAATATTTTGATGCTTGAGGACTAGCAATGTTTTCGCAATCCTGGGTAGAAGGTAAGCATCCTTTATGAGTCTGTGCATTGATTGCCCAGTAACAAGCACAGATCCACAGTTTTCCATGTCTCTTCCTCATGACAACAATGGGGGTGACACACAAATTTGATTTTCAGAAGACTTGTACAGAGAGTCCCAGACTTCATTCCAGTGAAGGATGGAATCTTGCAGCAAGGAATCTTTATTAGACAGTCATCTTTAGTCACAATCCTATGGCTTATTATTCCATAATACTCAATGACATCATCTTAACTAAAAATTGTTTAGTTACTGGTGAGAGTAAAAACAAGCTGCCTCATTTGGGTCTCCTCCAATCAAATGTTTATCTTGAAATGAGGCTTGAAAGGACTTTCTGTCAGGCCACCATCCACAACAGTGGCAGGTTTAAGGACACAAGGTTCTGGACAGAGATGAACACCTCTGTAACTGAAATTGGCAAAGTGCATGGGAATACTACCTTTTCTCCCACTGTGAAGAGGGCAACTCCCAGAGTTACATGAAGTGGGAGCTCAGCTACATGTGCCACTTAATGAAAGAAAATTCCTGCAAACTTTTATATAGGTAAAGCAAGAAAATAGAGGCCTTTGAAATGTGAATGTTAAGACATGCTAAAACCTTGTATATTATTCAGAAGACAAATGGAGATGTTTGAAACAGAGCAAAAAGAACTAAAAAGTGACAGTGTGATGAAAGGTTTAGAATCAACACTATTTCTGGAATTTGCATTTCAAAGTAAAAGCACTTGTTTCTGTTGCTTTTCTGGGAAGGTTTGTTTTTAAAAAGACAGAGTCCTACCCAAACAGTGATCTAAAATCCATTGCTCATCAGAAAGCAGGGAACTGCAGAACTTAATGGAAGGATGTTTACACTGTTAGAATTACAACATAAGTAGGGTAAACATTTAAGACTGTTAACTTGGTTTTAGCAAGTTTTTCTTTAAATTCAGTTTAGAAAACATCAATAGCTGAGTTCAGAAGCAAATTTAGTTTCTCACTACAGACGAGTTCAGGATAGTTCAGGAAGCCAGTTACTTCAGCAGAAACAAGTGTATAAAGCTTCCACACCAGGAATGTTTCGTTAGGAATCTGCAGGCTATTAAAGTCAAGAAAGTTCAGATTTGTAAAAACATTACTGTCAGCATTATAGGAATGGACTCATCAAATTACTCCACAGTATTCAGCAAAGAAACCAAAAGGAGTCATTTAAGCTAAAGCCTAAAGAGTTGAGATAGGGATGTAATCTCTCTGGACTCAATAATGTATGTAATAATTAGCATCAGGAAACATGTTGAAAAATTGTTTTGTTGTGTACTTCGAGATCTTCCACATTTATATTGTTTTTAGAACATGCTCTTATAGAAAGTCTGCAGGCTTGAGATAACATAACTGTTACTAACTACGACATTAATTAAGTAAATAAAAAAAAAACAAGAACAGGGTGGCATGGTGGCTCAGTGGTTAGCACTGCTGCTAACAGTGCCAGGGACCAGTGTTCGATTCCACCCTCGGGCAACTGTCTATGTGGACTTTGCACATTCTACCCGTGTCTGCGTGGGTTTCCTCCCATAGTCCAAAGATGTGCAGGCTACATGGATTGGTCATGCTAAATTGCCCATAGTGTTCAGAGATGTGTAGCTTCATTGAGTTATAGGGGGATGGGTCAGGGTGGGATGCTCCAAGGGTCAGTGTGGACTTGTTGGGCCGAAGGGGCTGTTTCCACACTGTAAGGATTCTATCATTCTATGATAACTATAAATTCAAGATTCATTGAGAATTTGACAGCCAGTAGAATCATCAGCTGGAAACACAATATCCCAGAAAGAAACTATGAGTACCATCAGTACTTCAGCCTTTTGATCAGAGCTGAAAGCTGCAGAAGATCTCTTCCAGAGGGCAAAGTGGTTGGCAGAGAAAGAAGAGATTGACCTAGGCACAATTGGATGACAAACCTGCCAGGAGTTAAAAGTGAGTGGATAAGAGTGGCATAAATCAGACAAGCATGGCATACCATCACAGTATATGGCTTGTTGAGTAGCTACACACTGCGGAGAAAAAAAGACTAAGGAATGACTTGAGAAATATTTAAAGCTATGAAAAATGTATTGATCGAGAGGATATTATGCCACTTATGGGAAGAGTACAAACAGACTCCATCAGGAGGAGAATCATCAAGAAATCCAATAGAGAATTAAGTCAAAGCTTCTTTCGGCAGAGTTGCAAGCATGTGGAGCTTTCTAACATGAAATAAGTGAACCAGATAGTTTGGATATATGGAAGGTGAAGCTAGACAAGCATAATAAGAGCCAGTACAGGCACAATGGGCCAAATGGCTTTGACGCAAAATGATCAGTATATATTTCTAAAGAATTTTGACGGAATAGTGCTGGCACAATAATTCCCTTGGGTTGCTTTAGCAATCGCCACAATGCTTTACAACTGTGATTGGCTTCTAAGCAACAGGGGCGGCACAGTGGAGCAGTGGTTAGCATTGCTGCTTCAGAGCGCCAGGGACGCGGTTCGATTCCACTCTCGGGCAACTGTCAGTGTTGAGATTGCACATTCTCAGTGTCTGCGTGGGTTTCCTCCGGGTGCTCCAGTTTTCTCCCACAGTCCAAAAGATGTGCAAGTTAGGTGACCATGCTAAATTGCCCCTACTGTCCAGGGGTGTGCAGACTAGATAGATTAGGCATGGGAAATACAGGGATAAGGTAAAAAGGGTGGGTCTGGGTGGGAGTCCTTTGGAGGGTCAGTGTGGACTTGATGGGCTTAATGGCCTGTTTCCACACAGTAGGGATTTTATGATCAATGATGCAATGAACAGTTACATTTTGAAATGTTTCGAACGTTACTTAGATGACAATAGACTTTCATTACATCAACCCGCTGATAATGCTTACTCACTGGCATAACTATGACAACCGGTTAGACTTCTAAAAAATATTAAAATGTCAATCCCGCCTGATATTCATCCTGCCAAAACCACGTTCAAAGCATGTTTGCTCAAAATCCTAAATGATAAATATAGAGTGGATGAACAAACATGAATATTACTCAACCAATTCCTGTACATTCATATCAGAGCTTTAAAACAGAAACTCTACTTCAAAACAAATTAGTTTTGCGAGAGACAAAGAACTCAAAGACAGAGTTAACATCGAGTTCAAGAACAAAAGAAAAGTAATCTTGGACTCAAAACATCAACTCTGCTTCTCTTTCCACAGATGCTGCCAGACCTAAATTTCTCTAGTACTTAGTGTTTTTACTTCTGATCTGCAGCTTCTACAGTAACTTGTTTTTACATAAGACACTTAGCTGCAACACAATTTTGAATTGCGAGTTCCTTTAACACTAACCTGGATTAATTCTTGACTTGAACTGGTTTCTTTGTCAGATGCTCTCAAGCTTTCTATAGAGTGTGAAGTAGCATTGCACAAAGCCTCATATGGACATTCCTCATCTGGCTGGCTTTCAAATTCTGTAATAAGTTTTGTTAATTCCATTTGTTCCTCACCTTTAAGTTGGGGGAAGTAATGGAAACAGGATGAGTGGAATTGCAGTCAAATTCATCCAAATAATCTAAATTTCCACCAAAGATATGAAAGCTAAAGACTCATCCCAACCAAAGTAGTTATTACACATTCAGTAAATAACTGTTTACCTTTCATCACTTGCATCAAAAAGACAAAGTGATACAATCAATACTAGTCTTACTATTAATTCATCTTGATTATTGTTAGCTTTAACCATAGTAATATTTAAAGCCTTAATTAAAATTTTGAATGGAAGGTAATACAGATGAGAAAAATTCAAACACTTAATTCATGATCATGCATCAGCACCTAGCTATTATCATTGGCAAAAACAATGCACATCCCTTGTGTTCTAGATTAAAAGTAACATTGTATGTGTTTATCAGAATGTGTTTATCTTTTCATATTAGTTATCTTCTTAATTGAAGAACGCAATTTTTCACACAATGGGAAGCTTTTGGTTGTACTGGTTTTTCAAACATTCCGATCAAATCATCATTGAATTCCGTACAACATCTGTTGGATTTAGCTTCACAAGAGGGAATTTTTATATCTCCTTGTGCCTCTGCTAAAATAAAGTAAAACTTATCCAAACACAATTATGGTTTTTTTTCCCTTAATTTTACTAGCGCACATTATAGGTATTTTATAAATATTAAACACATATTTGCAATATTTACTCCCACCAGGCACCCCTAACACCCAATTTTCTTGATCAATCCTTTTGCATCACATGCCCTCTGGTTCCTTGTCCAACTGCTCAGTCTTTGCATACAAACTGAAACAGTAATCAACACGAGACTTAAGAGTTTGGGGGTATACACTGCAAACAAGCTCAACATCCGTTATACACCTACAATTTTCACACAGGCGACCAGATATTCTTCGTTAAATCTCTATTTCAGGTAGTTTTCTGGCACAGTGGTAGCATCTCTACCTCTGGGCCAGAAGTACTGGGTTCAAGTCACACTTCAGGACTCAATGACCAGAGAAGGTGCATTCCTAACATGACCAAAACAGGCTGAATGTCGGTCTGCAAATCCTTTCAAGACAGTCAAAGCAGGCAAGAGTGGGAGAGTTTCCTTGCTGCAGAAGGCAGCAGCAAGTCACTGCCGTACTTTGGCAAGAATAATCATAGACAAATCCAATGGATCACAAAATGTTAGCTTGCTCTCTCTCCATGGATGCTGCCTGACCTGCTGTGATCTCCAGCACTTGTTATTTCCAATAGAAGTTCGCACTTGCCAATGCCCGTTTGAGGAATGGTTTGTGAAAAGATAGGGAGAATTTCAAGCTCAAATACACTGAGATAAATTGTACTTTGACTCTGCCACTTCATCATCTATCTCAGCACAGAACTAACCCTAGTGTCATCCAGGTTCTTTGGCTTGAGCCTTACTTTTCAGTACAATATCAATAGCTACTGAAATAGTCAAAAGCATACAGCATTCTTTAAAAATAATTATACTATATTACTCGAATGATCAAAGTCATTCCAGTTCATTTTCTTTTCTTTCATTATAATTGCCTATTAAAGTCAAAACAGTACACAGATTTGCTTTGTAGAGTCATTCCTGTCACTGACAAAATAGTAACAGGGATGATAAGTGACCTTCAACTATGTTAAATTTATCTTTTTAACAAAGTAACATTAATTAAATGTAATTCCATCAAAGGTGAATGAAGCATTGGTTATAAAGTTTCAACAAATATATTTGTACTTACCCTTAGATTTTTGATTACACTGCTCAACAATATGAATTGGTGGTATTTTGGACAATACAACAGTACTTTCTGTGTTCTTCAGGATCTCTTTTCCTGCCATATGATCTGCACAGAGCATGACGACAGCAGAATTAAAGTAAACACTGACTAGACTTCAATTAAAATACTGTCAATCATAACATATCTAGATATTCCACTTAGAGATCAACTTCATTTTTTCTTGGTGATGGCATAGGGATAACATACTAGTAAGGATAGAACAGTGATTGCATGGTGGAAAACAAAGTATTGCATAAAAGGGTCTTTTTCAGATTGACATGTGACAACAGGGATCCTGCAGGGATCTATTTTGGGTCCTTAACTGTTTACAATTCATATCAATGATGAAATGAGGGGATTGAAGGCACAGTGACTAAATTTGTGGATTACAGATGACAAAGTTAATTTTTAATGACATAACCAAGATTCAGACCAATATAGTGAGCGGCCAAAAACGCGGCAGATGGAGTTGCTCATGCAGACAGGATGAAAGGAAAAAAAAGTATTACTTATTACAATTGCATATTTCTTAGTGCAGAGGAGTCTGTGTTCAAAATAACAAAAAGTTAGCATTCAGGTACAGCACATAATCAGGAAGACCAAATAGAAGAGATGTACGCTTCAATTATACAGGGCATTAACTAGCACATCTCAAATGGTGAGTGCAGTATTGGTTATCTTATTAAAGGAAGCATGTCAATGCACTGATGAAAGTTCAGACGAGGTTTACCAGATTGATAACGGGACAGTGGCTGTCTTAAAGACTAGAGAGCCTGAACTGGTTTTCAATGGAGGTCAGAGGAACAAGGGATTCTTTGCTTGAAGCTTAAAAGATGTTAAGTGATCTTGACAAGGTGCAGGTGGAAAGGACATTTACTCTGTGGGAGAGTCCAAAACTAAGGGACAGTGTTTTAAAATTAGGAGTCACCCTGTTATGACAGAGATAAGCAAAGTATTTTCTGAGGCTTGTGACTTTGTGTTCCAAATGCCGCATTCACATCTTTCCCTGATACCTTTGATTCCCTTGCTTAACAAAGATCTATTTCTGCCTTAAAATGTTCACAGACCTTGCCTGCTCTGCGTTCTGCATTAATGCAGAAGTAGATTTGTGTTAGGCAAGGAAATCAAAGGTAATGAGGGAATAGATGGGTACATGGAATTTGGGACACAAACAGGTCAGCCATGATTGTACTGAATACCAGAGAAGGTTTGAAGGGCAGAATGGCCAACCTTTGCTCCTAAGTTCCTTTAAAAGGTTTAAAAGTAGGTACAGCAAGTTTGTATTTAAAAATTGCTCAGTTATCATTCTACTGTGGCAGAAATATTTCAGAAATGCAGCACACCTGAAACAACTTGGGAGTTCTGAATCCTAAAAAAAAAGGATCATGTTAGATTATAAAACTATTATATAAAATGTCCAAATATGGTATATTCACTCTCAAACAGAAATAAATCTTGACAGCACATCAGTCTTGGAAAATCCAATCCCAACATCTTAACTTCCACAATACTGGATGTTGCCAATAATGCTAAAGAGCTACCAAAAGATTTACTTGATGTTGCACTTGATGTCAGATTTTCTGCTCACCAATTCTGCATGTAAAATGAAGTCATTCTTTGCTTCCCTCAACATCTAAAACAGTTATCTACGTTGTTTCATGCAAAGTAGCAGTGACCACGGATGCTGGTTCATAGAAAGCAGCTCAGCAATAATCCACATGTTGTTCTAATAGAATCAGAAGGGAAGTTGTAACTGACTACACTATGTGCTGTTTTCTCTCTCAATCTCATAAATCTATTTAAAGACTGAAAGAACTGTAGATGCTATAAATCAGAAACAGAAACAAATTGCTGGAAAAGCTCAGCAGATCTGGCAGCATCTGTGAAGAGAAACTAGAGTTAATGTTTTGGGTCTGGTGACCCTTACTCAGAACGGTTCAGGAAGGGTCATCGAACCCGAAACGTTAACTCTGGTTTCTCTTCACAGATGCTGCCAGGCCTGCTGAGCTTTTCCAGCAATTTGTTTTTGTTTCTCATATTCTACTTGCTTACTGTTGCAGAATTGGAATGGAGTTTGTCAACTGGTGCTTCTCAGAAACAGGCAGCACTGACCTTGCAAACTTCCTTGGGTGACAGGTGCTGCCTTCAGTTCTCAAAACACCCCAATTTTTGGTGCAGGATTGCTGCCAACTTCAGTCTTTACATTGGCAGCAAACCTACACTGTGAAAAAACCATACCACAAAGACATACAAGGACAGATTACCTAAAGTGTGGTGAAAGAGGTCAAACACGACATCTTAAAATAGTCAGAAGGGTTTAGGGAGAAAATTCCAGAGCTTCATGCCTAAGCAATTAAGCATACAGCCACCAATGGTGCAGTAATTAAAAGCCAGAGGAAGCACACAAACTTTCATACAGGTAACCTTTGTTCCTTGTAAAATCACTTGAATAGAAATGAACTTCAATGTTTATGTCAGAGCTATAAAGTGTATTTTTCATACTATGAGGAGACACTATAGTAGTAAGCTTGTAGACTAGTTAACAGGAATGTACCCTAATTTGTCATGTTAAAAATAGCCAAAAGTAATTTTTTTTTTTTTTTTTTTGAGGTCAGTCTTGCCACTAATGGGCTGAATTGATTTGGAGCTTTCTCCTAAAGACAATAAAAAAAAGTTGAGAGCAAGATAGCCTTTACCTAATCTCTGCCACCACCCAGCACCAAACAGGATGGCCAGCAGATGCTAAAATAAAGATTATCTGCTGCCACGCAACTCACATCCCTCAGTTAGCTCTCCTCCAAGGAAAAAGTGAATTTCTTGAGAAGATGAAGTCAAGAAGGTTTTTCTTCAATCGAAGGCAAAATGTTTAAGATGTTATCAGGAACAAAAGGTTTTATACCTTGAATAAGAGTTGCTATCTCTTTGCTTTTCTGAGCTGGATGCTCCCGTACAATTTCCAGTGCAGACTTTCCTTGGATATCTTTAATATTAACATCAATTTCTGTCAAGAAAAGGGCAGTGTTGACATACATTAATCTGGCCAGGAATGCTTAATATCTTAATTATAAGTCAGCGCCAGCTGTCTATATAGACATGCATTAAAATAAGTGTCAACAACTAGAAAGTATAATTGTCATTGTGCAGGGGGAACTGCCTTATTAGTAGTGGTGGGGGGGAAATATGCAGACAACTGTTTACTGAGTCTCATATTTGTAAATTATGAACCATTCTTTTCTTTTGCCTGTCAAAAAACCTAGCAACATGCTAATTACAAAGCGAGGTAGATCTTTGCAGAAAAAGATATTTTTGAAATAGTTACAAACTGCAGGAAGTAGGTTATCCCTCCAAGCTGGGAAATGAGTAACATTAGCCAACAGCTCACCACAAATGAAACTTAGCAATTGTGGTGTGTAGAAGTTAAACACAGCATTGCAGCGTTAGACCATAACATTTTGAAGCAACTCAACACTGTATAAGCAAGAAGTCTGTAGAAACACAAGATAGTTTTGAAATATTCTTTGGAAATTGCTGAGAAAATGTAAATAAAGTGTTTTCTAAAATTCAACAGCCGTCAGAAAGCGAATATTAACAGTAGATCAATGATAATTGATATTTAGCAGTAATACTTGCAAAGATTCAGACTAATGTGGTAAATTTCATAGCAAAACGTGAAAACAAAGTAAGGTGCAAAAGGGCTACCATACAGCAGTGAGAATATAAAAGAAGGTAAAGATCGAGACAGAAAACTACAAGTACTCCGGAAAAGACAGGCCAAAGTCAATGTAGCTCTCAAAATAAAGATAAAGATAATCATTATACTCCATACGTACGGTTATTCAAAAGCAAAAATGTAGCATCCTATCTTCTGATTGCTATACTTATGTTGCTAACTGCGTAGGCACTGAGTCACATACGAATGATGATTAAAGTAAATGCTTAAAACATATGTGTAGTCATATCTGGTTTAACAGACTTGAAAATGACTGTTGTGACATGATGCATAGTATTTTGGCTAACAATACCATCCAAACTGTGACTTCAACTGGGATCATAAGGGTGCCTCTCTTGAGGGGAGGGAGTTAAGGCAGAGATAAAGTAGTGTGGTAGGGCAGTCGCTGGGTTGTGTAGGCACCATTATTGCCAAGGGACTTGCTTGTGTTTGTTTGTGCCTGTGCAGTCAGACAGTTTAAACTTCAATTGGACTAACCAAGCTACAAACTGGCAGGTTGAAGAATTATCTAATTTTCATTGTGTGTGGAAGAAAGCAACATTAGTCTGATGAAGAACAAGAACCAAAGATAAGATTTCTGGCTCACATGCTTGCAGATAGTGTATGTCACATTTTAAGTGAGAAACTGGCCACCATGTGGATAATTACAAAATATATAATGGCAGAAAGAAACTTATTAAGAATATATAGCAAAGAAAAATTAACAGATAGCTAGAATGACTTGCTATTGGCTTACTGCAGATACTACAAAACATTTCTGTACAAAGCTGAAATATTGCAAGAAATTGGTTGAAGGTGGAACATGAAATTTATTTAAAGACTAGATAGAGTCCTGAATGATTAGAAAGCACAGCTGACCCAGAGGAAGATGGAAATAAAAAAGGGCCAATATTTCTTTTCCTCAAACTATATTGTACTCATCTGACTATCAAGTAATTATGGTATGCAAAAAAAAAAAGCAAAATAAAAGGAGATAAACAATAAATTTCATAATGTATTTGTTTAAAATCACTGACGTGAACGTCTAACATTATTTAGGTGCAAGCTAAACATTAGACACAATAGACGAGAAAATTTGTTTGATACCTTGGTTTTAAGCAACCAGACATCCAATATCTTACCAGATGCTAGGAGTATCTGGACCACATCAGTCTTCCCAAACAAAGCAGCCTCATGAAGTGCACTGCCTTTCTCTGTCTAGAGATAGGGAGGAGAAAAGACCAAGAAATGCAACTTAGATACTAATCACTACTCTCAACCAACAGTTCTAATAAAAAGTTGTCAAATTTTGCAGAAAATTTGGAAGCTCAGGATGAGCCTTCATTTATAATTACTGGTTCTGTTCCTCTTCAGGGTCCACTCTAGACGCAATGATTGTGGACAAATGTCATTGGGTACTAGTCAGAAATATTTCAGGTACATTCTCAATGTGCTCAAGTGATCATTCTTCACACGGGAACAAAAGTGGTCAGGATATTCCGGACAGATGTCTAACACAACCCAATTCAATCTAATCCTCACCCAACATCTGCACAAATACCAATTATTTAACAGATTTTCCTTCAAAAGCTATTACAAATTTTATCTCCCTAGCAATTACAGATGACATTCTGCAAACCTATAGAATGCCTCAATTGACATCTGAATAGAAATTACAACTAGGATCATGCTGGATTGTATTACTGAGAACCATTTCCAATACCCTTTGGGTCATGGACAATACCAGATGTCTGACTCTCCCCTTAAAAAAAGGCATAATCAGAGTCTTTGGTGTACCATATGTACTATATACATACTGTATGTATTGTAATTTTTAAGTACTACTCCAGGTATGGGATGCTTATTAAAACTGTATATGCTTGACCTCACTAATTTTGAGTTGTGTAATCATAGCAAACAATCATCTTCAAAGAGAATATCAAAACTTGTAAAATATCCAACTGAGCTCCACTTTAGACATTATGACATATTTGGGCATTGGCCTCTTGTTTCGTGCATCTTCACAACTTCTCTAATGCGCAATACAGTGCTAGTTCAGTGTTTAGCCCTCTTTGATATTTTATTTGTTAATGCAGTAAAATTTAGTTAAAATTACTCTCCTACTTTTTGCTCCATAGCATTTCCTAAAGTTCCTGATGAAAATCATCCAGTTTCAAACTTCATTTTTTTCCACCTGATCCTGACTTCTCCACAGACAAGTTTTATATTGACATTTAGAATTCTTCTGATTATATATTTAATGCATTGACATTGGTTCATGTGTTTCCTAACTATGCTCCTAAGCACTTCTGGTTTCCTTCTGCCCTCTATAGGATCTCTGTCAACTCTTCTGCATTACTTCTGTTCTGAAGTGTCCTCACAGCATCTGTCTCTCCCAACTTCAGACATTTTACCATGTTTCTCCTACTCTCCCAAGCTGGCCCCACAACCCTCTCCTTGCTTTCCCAAAACCTATCTTTTGGTTTCCTTCAATGTTGCCTACCAATGTCGTCTTGCCTTCTCCCATCCATTTTGTTCCTGTACACCCACCACGTCTACCAGTTTTGAAGGCCTTTCCAGTCTTCATTGCCATTCATCTGGATCCTGTTCCCCCAACCAGCTCCCTTGTTTTAATAAAGAAACAGCCTACCCCATCATTGCTGTTTTACTACCTTTCTTAAAATGCAAAATGGTCTCAGTCAAAAAACAGAATTAACATTTGGATTCATCAAATAGTCAGGTTTCAATTTTGTCCATCATCTCCACATTCCTTGAGTTTGGTTTTCTCCTTAAACTAAATTAACTTTATTTGGTCTCTCTCCACGATCTTTTGTGTACTAACCAATCCAATCTTAGCTCCTAAATTTTTCTTCCACCCACAGCATTAAATACCTAACTTACAGCCATCACATTCTCCTTAAAAACATCAAAGGCTGACTCCACTCACCTTCATGTCTTCTGCCTTTGTTCTCAACACCTTTTTCCCGCTCCTCCGAAAGAAACACAACATTCAGCGATGTCATATTTAAAACTCAACTCCTAAAGCACAACTTCTTTCGCATACCAGACTTCACACTAATATCTACTACTTCACCAGAGGCAGTACAATCAGCTAGAAAGCTAAGATATCGTAAGTCAGCAAAACACTATATTAGCACTACATTGTGCATTACAGAAGTTTGAAGATGCACAAAACAAGAGGAGAGGGGGTCCATACCCAATTATGATGGCATATTACCTGATAAAGCCATGCAGAAAGCATCTGGAGATACTACCTAGGTGTTTATAGTTACCAGACTATTTTCACAACATTCCTTGATGATCAAATAAGGAAACAAAAATCGGCAAGATATGCATCTTCTCATCACCATAAATGAGTCCTGTTAGTGTGTGTTGCGGCCATCAAAAAAGCACGAGTAACTTTAACTTTCAACTGCACCCAAACTGACATGCATTTCCATCTCAGGTTAACAAGTTATTGATTTCTGCAAGGTACCACAATGCAAAGAAAAAAATGACTACTGGCATTAGATACACCAAAATATAAAACCTCTAGCCATTACCTGATAGTTGATGTCCATCCCTGCTTCCAAAAGGACTTCTACTACTGCTTTTTGCCCATTTCTTGCTGCCAAGTGAAGGGGCGTGTGTTTCTTGGTGTTACAGCTCAACAGGTTTGGGTGGGCATTTAACAGCATTTTCACCACCTCCAGCCTCCCATATAATGCGGCCAAGTCCAACGGAGTTTCAAATTTGTTGTTTCTCATTGTAGGATCTGTGAGCTCCTCAAGAAGGACTTTTACAACATCTGAGTGACCATACTGTGCTGCACAGTGCAAGGCCGTCTCATTGTCATTGTTCTGTTACAAAAGGGATGACAAAGTGCACAAAAAAAGGATTAAAAAGCTCAAAAGATTAAGTGGATTAAGACAATCGTATGTCTTGTCCCTACCGCTTGGTTATATCTCAGAATTAGTTTATGACTATTTGTGGCAAATTATTCTATTTAAATAATTATAATCTATAGCCAAAAGATGTTAAAGCTATACCAGTTATTTGTGCTTAGTTATAAAATTATGACTATAATAAGGGTATTGTATCAGATTCTGCTCATTAATAGAATCAACTCTGCATTGCAATGGTTATCTGGATTCCAATTTCTTCAAAAAAAAAACACGACTTTCAGTTAGTCAAGTTTGAATTATGAACAATTTGAGATCTGCAATGGGGAAAGCACAAGCACATAAGTGGACTGCTTACAAGTCTTCAAGATTTTAATATTTGAAAGTGATAAAAATTGTACTCCTTCAAACAAATTAAAAGCCAAAAATGAATTTCTATTCAGGTTTAGCAGCAAGCTCCAGAGCAGGTGCCAACATTGTGTCTATGGAAATTTTACAGAAGCAAAGAAACCAAAGTGAAATTAAAACACACTGTACTTGCACAAACAAACTGACCGTCATGACAAAATTATAAAATACGCCAGCCACATCAAGCTTTTTCAAGGAGTCAAGATTTATAAATTAAGTTGCATGAGAAGTTAGTGAAAGAAGTATGGTTGCATAAAAAAATGAAATTCTAATTTCCACATTCAAAAACAGAGTGACTTAAAATTTACAGTTGAAAAATTGAACCAAGTGTTAAAAGGGAATATCAAATCAGGTTCGAGCGTAGGATTTAAATGAATTAGTAAAATTAACATTTCCATAATCCAAAACGTTTTACTTTGAGTTGTTTCCTTCCATATGCGAAGGATTAGACCAAAATTGTAGTGGCTCAGGATTACGACAATTTTAATCTTGATAAAAAGCAGCATTGAGGTTATTTAGATTTGTGTTGTCTGGTCAAGCTATCTTGACCACAAACAACTCAAATTGTAATCATATATAGTCTGGGCATTTGAAGATACAGCCTTCAACACTGAACTGATTAAAATGGCAAAAAAATCTTAGCAGGTTGTAAGATACAGAGACCAGAGTTTGGTTTGTGTGCCTGTGCGCCTGTCTGTACGTGTGCGCCTGTGTGTTTGCTTGTGTGCATGTACATGCACTTGTGCATGTGTGCCTGCATGTTAGTAAGGACATGAAGGTATTTGAAAGCAAGGATGGGAATTTGAGATTTGAAGAGCTAGCCAGCATAGGTCAAAAAGCAGAAATTTGATAGCTGAAAGAGATGTGATGAAAATTAGGAACCGGCCAACAAGGTTTTGGATAAGCTCAAGGACAACATCACTTTTTGTGGTATCTGAGATGCACCAAGTATTGTTTCAAGGCTGTTTAAGTGACAAATTAGTTATCCAACATACAAAGTTCAATTTGCATCTTTAAATAAGTTATTTTCAAAACAATGGCATCAATGCTTTACATGAAAACTGAGCTGAAATTATTTAGTTCATGAATAAGGCATGAAATGAACTTTAAAACAGCCATACACATTAAAGGAAAGTATAGTCATATAAATAAACAAATGTCAATAAAAAAATTATGCACACAAACACAAACATTTAACACTAACACAAAAAGAACAGAACATTTAGCATAAAATTACATTATCAATGCATATTAAAACAAAAATACAACACTGTAATAAATTACAATGCATAATAAATGAATAAGAATCAATGAATTAAATCAGTAATTTAAGTCATTTGTTATCATTTTCTTTCATAAATCTTTTAACTATTAAGGTCAATAAAATTCTGATATGAAATGCACTAATCAATCTCCAACTTAACCATGCATTGCTTTGCTCAATCCAAGAATCCTGGCCGAGCTAAGAAAGCACTTTAAACATTTAAAGCAAATAATTGTTATATTGAAGTTATGCCATCATAAAATGCTCCAAGGTGCTCCATAAGAGGGTTATAAAGCAAACACCAAATCACATAAGGTGATCTTGAGACTGATTGCACAAAATTTAGTCGAGGAATTAGGTCCTACACAGCAGTTTAAATGAGGACAAAAAGTTAGAGATGGAGAGGTTTAGAAATGGAATTCCAGTTCGAGTGCTGAGGCAGCTCACTGTAGGGGCACCAATGTTGGAACAATTAAAAATCAGGAATTTTCAAGGAGCCAAAATCAGATGAGAGTTAATATCAAGGAGAGTAGGGTTGTAGGTAGTAGTACAAGGGCAGAAAAAGGAGGAACTTGAAAGTGAAGATGGGAATTTTAAAATCAAGGTGCTGTTTTACAAAGAGCAAATGGTGATCAGTAAGTACAGAGACAAAGGGAAATGCGGCTTAGCGCAAAAGAACATGGGCAGGATTCTGGATGTCATCAAGTTTAAATGTTGTCTAGGGTGGCATGGTGGCTCAGTGGTTAGCACTGCTGCCTCACAGCGCCAGGGACCCAGGTTCTTTTCCACCCTCGGGCGACTGTCTGTGTGGAGTTTGCACATTCTCCCACAGTCTGCGTGTGTTTCCTCCGGGTGCTCCGCTTTCCTCCCACAGTCCAAAGATGTGCAAGCTAGATGGATTGGCCATGCTAAATTGCCCGTAGTGTTCAGGGATGTGTAGATTAGGTGGGTTATAGGGGGATGGCTCTGGGTGGGATGCTCCAAGGATCGGTGTGGACTTGTTGGGCCAAACGGCCGGTTTCCTCACTGAAGGGATTCTATGAAGTTCAGACAGTGTAGCATATGGAAGGTCAGGCAAGACGTGGCTGGAATAGTCAAGGCTGGAGCTAGTGAAGACATAGATGAGGGTTTCAGCAGCAATGAACTGAAGCTGGGAACAAGCCAGGTTATGTTAGAGAGATGGACATAGGCAGCTTTGGTGATGGTGTGGACAGATAGCACGAAGATTATCTCAGGATCACATACGACTTCAAAAATGTGAGCACTCTGACTCGGCCTCCGCCAAGAAGAGGGATTGAGTTGGTAGGTAGGGAACAGAGTTTGTGGCCTGGTCCAAAGTCAATGGTTTCAGGTCTTCCAAACTTTTGGTTGGGGGGGGGCGGGTAGGAAAAAGAAATGTTCATCTCATACCAGGTGTTGGAGAAGCAAGCTGATAGTTACTTTACTGCTGTTAAACTAGGACAGACAATAGTGAAATAGAGCTGGCTATCCCTAGCTTACATGTGGAAGTTAAACTTGTGTTTTCTGATGGTCTTGCCAAGATGTAACACATAGGGTAGGTAACAGTGTGGAAGCCAGAACTGAAGCTATGGCAATGATTAGACTACGAAGAATTGAACCAGGTAATTGATCCAGAATACATGTAAAAGTAATGTACATCAGTTATGTAATATTAGCATACAAACTGGGAGTCAAAGTCAATTTTTCAAATGTATTGACATGAATTCAGGTTTTATGTATTCTACTGTGGCAGTAATCAGTATAATTTGTTTTCTGGTCTCAGCCATGCAAGACTGCATGTCATTTTCTATATCATAACACTAGGTAACTAAATCCAGAATGTGCATTTCATGAAAGGCAAGTTCATTCTTTGTCAGTTAATACATTAGAAGCTGCTTTGTAATTTAGTTTGAGTCATTGTGAATGTGTACTACTTATTGCTGAGTTTGTGTGATATCAGGCGAAAATCATGGAGCAGAAAACTTTAAAATGATTTTAAAACTTTCTGGAATATTTGTGGAATATAATGAATGATTTGGACTTCATTACATATTCTACTTAAACAGACATTTAATTGTTTTATTTCAGGCTTTGTTAATGTTAGCTTTTGTGGGCAAGCCCTTTCATGCAAAAGGCAGTTAAAGTTCACTTCATGCAACTTTCCTCTTTCTATGTTCAAATAATCGTAATCTGAAACTCTCCCAGTGGGCATGAAATACTAAATAAATGCAGCCACAGTCGCCTCAGGATTGCATTGTAAAAACAATGAACCCACTTATGAGCATTTAGTCATCAAACTATATACTCAAGTTAAAACACAGCTTTTCTAGATTTATCTTTAACCACTTATAGGGAAAAAAAATCCTTCAGACTGTTAAAGTCAGGAGCAGTGCCCCATGTCAATAAGTGAAAATCTGTAATTGTTCAAAAAGGACATCCTTGGCCAGAGGTTTTATAACCAAGTACATGTCCTAAAAACATAGCTTTCCAAAACATATCTTGTACGTAAAGGTTTTCTGTACATTTTTATTGCGAATTCAGCTATTCCAACTATTAGGTAGACTATTGACCTTTGATCCTAACCACTCTCACATAACCTTGCCCTAGTATTGCCCTGGAGATTGTTAATTGAACATTGTTCCAGCAGCCAGCATTTGTCCTTCCCTCAAAGCCACCATCAAAAGTACTTGGTTCAAAGCCCACGTTAGCATACATGCTTCTTCAATTACCATGCTGCAACGAATTCCATTGTCCATGTTTGACATGTTTGTTAGAGTTCTTTGAAGATATAATAAGTATAAAATAAATAGATAAAATAAGTAGAATGGATAAAGGAAACCAGTACATACAGTGCATTTAGTTCCCAAATGGCATTGGTAAGGTATAAAAGGTTATTGCACAAGATTAAAGATGACATGATCGGGAGTGACAAATTAGCATGGTAAGAAGTTTAACTTATAAAAACACTTGGAATGAACTATCATTTTTTTAAGTTGGCAAACTGTAACAAATGGAATGTCACAGGGATCAGTATTGGGTCTCAACAATTTACAATCTATGTTAAATGATTAACTAGTCATATGATTTGAATGACGTGATCATCTGTACATTAGTCAAACTTGCTGACGGTAAGTCAAGAGAAGATGAAAAGCTAGAGGTCTCAATATTAAAACTCATTCTGCCACCACATCATTCCCCACACCTCTCGGCCTTGTCTTGTTTGTCATTTTCTCTTGACGAGTGCTGCCAAACCTGCTGAGTTTTCCCAGCAGTTTCTGTTTTGCCGATTTCCAGCATCCTCAGTTCTTTGGTTTTCTTGTCTGTCTCCCACTTACTTTGCTCTTCATAGAGAGGTACAATGCTCTCCCTTTCACACCATAATTTACACCCATTTTACATTTTTTTTTCCTCTTATCACCAATAACAACCCCTTTGTCTTTTCCATTGGGTCTCTCCATAAAGAACCCTTTCTTCCTCTGCCTCTGTCAAAATTATAAAGAAAACATTTTCCAGCGCCTTTCCGCTCTGAAAAAAATCAAACGGGCTTCAAAGTATTGACTGCTTCTCTCTCCATAGATGAAGCCAGATCTGCTGGGTTTCCTCCAGTATTCTGTCTGTTCCCGAAGTACTTCATACAGTTTTGGTCTCCTTTCTAAGGAGTAGCATTTCAGGGATGTTTTATTAGCTGATTCCTGGAACAAAGAAAGGTTGGTCTGGATGGGCCTGCAGTAATTAGAGTTTAGAAGGAAAGGAGGCAATCTTATTTAAACATAACATTCCAAGGGGTTTTTGACAGGCTAGCTCCCAAGAGGATGTTTCCCTTTGTGGAGAAATCAAAACCTAGTGGACTGATTTCAAATTAAGGGTTGCCCATTTAAGATAGCGATGAGTAAAAATTTCTTCTTTCAGTTGGGGGGAGAAAGAACAGTGTATCATTTAATCATTGAAAATATTGAAATCTGAGTTGATTTCAATTGGATCACATCCTGCTTGGAGGGGGAAGAGAAGCTACTCAGCTCAAGCTTTGCCTTTCTGAGAAACCTTGGATCAGTATGACAACAGAGGTGCTGATCCAGCTGTTCTCCTAAAAAGCGCCATAGAGCACCTGTCTATAATTTCTAAGCAAACCACATCGCCCCATGATGGCTGCCTGTCTTTGGTGACACCAGTCTACACTACATTTATTAGAGCACTGACTGAAAACCACACAACTTTTCATATTTTATTTTTTTTACCCCTTTGGAACTAACCATTGGTCAAAGAATGTTTTTACCTCTCAAAGTCAATCTCTGCATGGAAAATCATTAACTTGACTCTGCCTTGTGCGTTGTGTTATTTAGAGGGGCTAATATTGATATCCCAAAAAAAAATACTGACACTTAACGCATTAACCAGCTTTGCATCTTGCTAAAGTCTTGTTTTATAATTAATAAACAGCAAAACTGCTGACTTAAGAACCTCATTGATGGATCTTTCCATTTTAATTTACATATAGTATTGGCACACAATTAGGCATTTAGGTAACTAGATAAATCAGTTAAGTATACGCTGTGACCCATGAAGTAGTGGGACGAGAGAGCCAATGCCTTCCCAATATCAATTTAGGTTTATTCACAAATGAAGTATTACAAATACATAGCTTCCAGTTTTTGCCAATGTCATTAAGCATCTCTACACATGAAGCAAACACAGGATGAATCCCAGCACAGACATGCAAATCCTTCACCTTAATTGAAAGGATCATCACCCTCCACAGTTTATCATAAAATCTGTGGGAATTTCAACTTCCATGGCTCTAAATCTCTATTTCAAACACTTTAAAAATTGCTTTAAAATGCAACTACTCCTTTCAAACTGTGATGCTGAAATCTGATGAACAGACCTGACCGTGAACCAATAATTCTAAGTGTGAAATGGTGTTAAACTAAGATTTAAGCGAAAATGTTCTTAATCTTAAAAGGTTCCGAACATTTTAGCTTCTACCTTATCACATGCCCTAAAAGTTTAATTCAGCACATAAAGATCTTTGTTAGAAGTGATTTTATGCCACTGTCTTTTGTTTCATGTTTCTAACTGAACATCCTTTAATGTGACTGACTGCATAGACAACCTGATATCCTCACTGCTGCTTTATTTTTTAAATTGGCCAGTAAAACACACTGCAATCAGCAGTACCCATGCAATGAGTGAGGTGAAATTCCTGCCAGACAAATTATTTGATCTCTCAAAAATTTACTGAGGTCAGTGACAACTGCCCCTGCTTTACCACTGGCCACATTAGAACCACACCTTTCCACGTTCAGTTCAATTGCTCTAAGGCTAAAAGTGAAAAAGGCCTGACTTTGTTAAATTTATATTTAAGTGACGATTTATTTATTATTTTTATTACTACTATTTCAAGAAAAGGCACGTTTTCTATCTATTCAAAAAGGATTATTTTGGTCAAAGAAATTGAATATATTTGCATTAGTGCTACTCAGCTGCAGGTAAGTCCCATTATAGCATAATGTGCCTATCGGTTAGGGCAGGAGTGTGATATGTTGGACAAGAAATGCACATTTTTTAAAGCAGAAACCTTCAAAGGTCTTCATGGCACGAAGATTGATTTCTGCATCAAAAAAAAGGGCATAGCCGAAAATATGCCCCTGGATCTAAATGTGATAATTGTAGGACTTTTTGAACAAGGTTCCACAAAATGAATGAGGGTAAAGTCACATTTGAATGTTGAGTTTTTAAGTGAAGCATAGTCACAAAGTGCAAATTTTTAAAAATTATAAATAAGCTTACAGGGCATTCTCAAAGATTGTAAATGGTGAGACATACATTAGTTTGGGACAGTAATCATAGACAATTCACATCCACTGTTTTGGAACGTTCCTAGTCACATGTATGTAGTATGGGTAAACATAGGAAAAAAAACCTGTGGGCAACTACTGATAAAAGCTGGGACAGAAAAATATAAAATTAGTTTTTCTATTACCAAGTTACATTTGTCTTAGGAAAGCATGTAGTTCAAGAGTTAGCAATTACTTCAAATGAGGTAATTCAATGGCATGCATAATTTTCATTGTCAAAGATAAGCTGAACAGATTGGTCAGTTTCACAATGTTTATACAGCTGTTCTAAAAGTCTGTATATCATGAACCGAGAAACAGGAAGGTGCTAATTGGCCAATCAAACCTAGACGCCATTCAGTTACATGATAACTGATCATCATCATCAATGCCAATTCCACAAAACTATCTACACATCCCTTGATGTCATTAGTCCCCAGAAATCTACCAAGTTCTGGTTAAGCATATTCAAGGCTCAGATAGATTTTTAATCAATAAGGGAATCAAGGGGTGTGTGTGTGTGTGTGTGTGTGTGTGTGTGTGTGTGTGTGTGCGCCAAATGGGGTTGTAGATTATCAGATCATGACCACAAGCAGATAATTATCAATGTATCAGATCAGACCATGATCTCATCGAATGTCAGAGCAGACTTATTAAGCGGAACAGCCTACTTTTGCTCATACATCTTACCAGTATGACTAAAAGGGGGTCATGAGAGTTAACCCCCATTGGCCAAATCACTGTTCAACAAGTCTTTGTATGGATGATGATTGCCAGTTCAGGTGTCATTGGCTCAGCAATGAGGAATATTGGTGCAATTAGCATCCTTCAAGAACTTGCCCTGTCATGAGATGTAGGGGATATGTGTAAGAAACATAGAAAGCTGAAGAAATTGAGCAAATCTGACAGTATCTGTGGAGATAGAAACAGAATTAACATTTCAATTCTGGTATGATGCTACTTCAGAACCAGTTGTTAAACTGCTGAGTTTTGCCAGCACTTGATGCTTCTTACAGATATCCAGCATCTGCAGTATTTTGCTTTTGAGATTGCAAGGATATGCCTGCAATAGCAAAGATAGAAATTAAGCCTTTTCTCCTAAGTAGCATATGTTGTCCAACAGCAATGCACTGAGGATGCAGGTTTCATCGTCTCAGTTTGGGACCTCAATTATGCTGCCTTTGTTTCACATGTTTACTCAGCTTGGACATAACAGTTGCAATTTTTACCAAGTATGTTGATTTCATCAGCAAGTGAGATTGCTGTTGCTTGTGGAGCCTTGGTGAGTGAAGCTGTCAATGATTTCCAGCATCATTGTAGCAATGCTGATGGATGGCTTATAGCAACATTCTGCATTAAAATGAGCAATAATTGGGCAGGATCTACAGTAATAATGCACTCCCAGAGACAGGATGATTGTGTGGTGCTGTGGCAGTGCCCCCACCTCTGGTGCAGAAAGTCCATGTTCAAGTCCCACTTGCCGCTGCATGGTGTCATAAAATATCAGAGCAGGTTGATTAAAAATATATTTTTTGAACTACTGAGTGGGGACTCAATATATGCAAGTGTGCTGAGGAACAGATTACAATTACAATTTGATAAATTTATACTGTCAACCTTTGCAATGGAAATTGCCCAAAGAAACTTATAGCACTAACAGGAACTGAGCACAGAGCCAAGACTTTGAATATCACACATTACCCACTGTATGGCATTAACTATATTTGATTGTATTCATAAGTAAAGAAGATCTGAAAGAATTATTTGGAGTTGCAGGAACAGGATCAGCACGGAGAATTCAATGCTTGAGGAAATCCTTCAAAAGGGAGTGATATAATAGGCAAGATCATCTTACTATCTCTTAAGCCTCTTCTCCTTTCCCACAATAGATGCCATGTGGGAAGTTTCTCAACTTAGCAGTGCAAAATGTGGAGGAGAAACATTTTGAGAAAGACGAATTGTAGCTTGAATTGTATGTTAACTACCAAAAATGATTAATGTCATTCAAAATTGGTTGTTGGCTTCATTCCAAACTAACAATTAACCAAACTTTAAAATCAGTTGAAGAACATGTCTATGAATCAACCTAAATAATTTGACTTGCAATTTCTGTTGACATAGCAGGTTACATTAGTCAGTTAGTATATGCAGGCTCATCTCCATAGCTGCTGTGACGTTAATCCGTTATTTGTAGAATAAAGGGTGGCATTTGCATTCAAACTGAACTAAGTCCATGATCATCCAAGTAATCTAAATTTTCATTATTGCAGATCAGTGGCCTCTGTAAACACATTTGTAACCTTAAACAAAAAGTCCTAGAATTGTTTCAAACTCAAGCCAACAACAAACAGGACATGAATGTAACCAAAAAATACTATGCATAAAACAGAGACAGTAACACAGATGACAGGAAAATTCAACTGAACGTGGGGTTATTAAAATAAGGAGATGTGAAACAGCAACACACCTTGGCATTGATATAAGGGTCAAAAGGGCCATACTTTTTGAGGTCTTTGCTCTCAATAGCATTCTATGAGGGAAGGAAAGAAAATGCAAATGATAAAATAAGATTATATTCGAAGAAAATAAAGTTGAATGCACTATGATAAAATGCAATGACAAGTTAAAAGTTGCAGATAAATCAATAAGAACTTAAATAGCACTTAAAGCAAACTCCATTTAAAATACTTCTATTAAAAATATGAAAAATAGTTGGAACAAAAATAAAACAATACAAAACCAGGAACATATACAAGTTATCAAACTTTGTACAGTACATTTAGAAGTTTTTTCTCCACAGATTGTTCCCAGAACACTCGAGTCATCAGCAGAACTATTCCTGTTCCCATATTAAGAACAGCATTTTATTTTCAACGCTTAGGAGCAAGCCCGCTGTTCCCACTACATCAGGATAGTGATTTCTTTGAATTAAGAGTCTTAATTTTTTTTTTTAAATGAAGCAACCACAAATAAAATGGCTGTTCGGTCCCTAAGTTACATCCCCAAGATGAAAAAAAACGCAGCTTGTTTTTCCTCAACCAATATTAAAACACAGAAGACCACATTCTCAACTGAAAGAAAAGGGCTTGCAAGTTTACCATAGCTAAAAGGATTCAGAAGCTGCTAAATAAACAATTTTTCAAAAATAAATTGAGTAGACTTCCAGAACTGAACTAAACTAAAATCAATTTACACACCAAAAGCTTTTCCAATTGGATTGGTTAAGCAGATTAAGGTACAAATCCCAACTGGAGTTCCAATGTGATTTCATCTGATTTCTTCCCCTCCCAGTTGTCTGATTGGCAAGGTAGCAAAAGCATGTTTATGCAGAAAACAAAGCAATTAACATAGGAAACTACATGCATGCACAGCACTTGGTGTGGCAAAGTCATCAGCATGCTGCACTGTTGCATAAAATGCCAGCCAAGCACTGCGGTTTTGTTTAAATGGTTTTTATTGTACCTGATAAAGATGTAAACAAAATCAATTCAAACAGAGTATTTGAAAGAGAAGGCATATACACTCTTATCTGCACAATTGTTTCTCTACTTTTAAATCCTTGAATAACCTACATTTTCTCCTACTTTCACAAAATAACCTGCATTAAAAGGATCTCTAACATCTTTAGAAATGCATCAAATTAACCATTTGATGAATAGTACCACTTTTTTAATAAAAAGGTCTCATTGGATCAATCTGACAGCTTAATTAGCAATCTACACACGCCATTATAAAAATGGAATTCAAAGGTAT
>NW_025968265.1:0-25000 GCF_021869965.1 Rhincodon typus
CGATCTTTTGATCTCTCTGCCTATAAATTCTGTGTCTGTGTGCTTCTCTTCACTGCACCTGACGAAGGAGCAGCGCTGCAAAAGCTTGTGATTTGAAGTAAACCTGTTGGACTATAAGCTGGTGTAGTGTGACTTCTGACCTTGTTCACCCCATTCCAACACCAGCACCTCCACATCATGTTACTGTTACTCCAGAATGTTTACCTATTTTCTTATCTTTGTATTACAAGCCTGATCCACTTCCCTAGTATAGCAAAAACTGTTAATACGTCATCATCTGATTGATATAAATCTTTTGAAATCTCATTCCCACAGCTAACCAGATAATATATCGAATTTTGTTAATGGATACTAAATGTCTAGGAGTGAAAGGCAAATGGGTGTTGTGAACTAATTGGTTAATTGTATTAAAATGTGTATCCAGCAGGTTGTTCTATTTTTCCTTTGTTTCATTTGGTTCACTTTGGACTAATTAGACTAATTTATTAGAAGGATATTCAGAAAGTATATTAAGCAGGATTTGCCAAAAGGTATTGGGTTTTATGGTGTGGTTGGATGAAATAAAACTTAGTGCAAGTGTATGCCTGGACACTCTCTAAAAGCATTTAACTTAGAGTGAACAACATGACTGCATTTTTAAAAAAGCAGTTAATTGATAAGGACTACTTTTGAAGCATATTTTTTGCAAGGAAATATTTTTCACAATGCTAAACCTGTTAGACCTCTCCTCCCAGGAAGTAGTTAGAGAATCTGTTGTGAACTTCTAATGCAATTATGTCTTTTCTTAAATAAAACAAACCTGAAATTATACACAGTATTCTACATGTGGTCTTATAAAAGCCCTGTACAACTACAGCAAAAGATCACCAGTTATATATTACATTCTCTTTGCAATAAATGGCAACTCCTGTTAACGTTAACTTTGACAATGACAATTCAAAAAATTCACTGAAGCCAACATGTATTTTAAAGGAGTTCTTTTATTTTAACAGGATCCTGGTTTCGTCCTTTTCAGAAGAGCAGTTAAACCGCTATGAGATGTATCGTCGCTCTGCCTTTCCCAAAGCTGCCATTAAAAGGGTTGGTTACTCTTCATCAGACTGCATTTGTTAGATTTGCTATCAGTGTTTTAATTTTTAAAATCCATTCAAATACAAATTCACATAATTAGAAAAATGAATAACAGTCTAAAGTTTTTAGTCTTTGGCTTTTTTCCAACTGCATCCAGTTTTTAAACTTTCAACTGAATCTGTCTGAAATTCATGTGGTAGCAGAGAAACATTGTGAAAAACCACAAAGGTGAATTTCTTTGCTAACCCAATGTAGTTCAAAAGATACTATTGATGATTGTGCCCTGGTTATTTTATGACTAGACAGTAAGATTGCAATATAGAGTCTGGGATGTGCGTTTTTTCCAGATTTCTTAATAGCTGAGGGAAGGTGAATTTTTGCGAAGCAAAACAGATTAGCATTAGTCTAGGTACATAGTGGATAAGCACTCCATCCTTTCATTTGGGACATGGATTCAGTTCCAGTCCGGATTTTTACATATACAGTGGCATTATCCTATTAATTTATGTTGTGAAGACCCAGCGTGGAATCATTGCCATGACAGACAATGAAATTTGAATTCAATAAAAATCTGGAATTGAGAGTCAAATGATGACTCTATCAATTGTCAGGAAAAATAATTGTTTCAGTAATGCCTTTTAGAAATCTATTGTTATTACCTGACCTGGCCTACATGTGACTCCAGACCCACAGCAATGTCGTTAACTCTTGACTCTTAACCACCATTGCTGTGGGTCTCGAGTCACATGTAGGCCAGGTAAGGTAAGGGTTTCCTTTCGTTAAGGACGTTAGTGAACCAGATGGGTTTTTCCTGACAAACAATGGATTCATGGACATCATTAGATTCTTAATTCCAAATATTTATTTAATTCAAACTCTTAACTGGATTCAGGATAGGCAATATATGCTGGCTTAGCCAACTGCACCCAGATCCTGTGAATGAATTTTCTAAAAAAATGGTAATCTTACTTTATTTTGAGTGAACAAGCTGTAGAAATATGATGAGTTGTCACCTATATCCCAATGTCTCATATGACAGCTGGGCAGGTGCACATAGCAAGAGACAAAACTGGCTTTGCTCAATATAGATACCATAATAGTAGTGTAAAGTTGGAATTATGGGTTAAGGCTTCATTTTCTCTCCAATGCCAACATCAGTGCATTGGGTTCACATCAATGCTAAACGTGTGGACTGTGAACATACTGTCAGAATCCATGAGGAGAGAGATTTAGGGAGACAACCCATATCTTGGCAATCTGCTGGGTCAGGTCCTGGGGCCAGGAAATGGGCCACGAAGTTGTGCTGATTTGGTTTGAATAAAATGGATGAGAATGCCTGGAGAATAAAACTTTTTTTTTTAAACTGTTGCTATGTATTCACACTAATAGAGTCCTTTCTCCTTGTAAAAAATATTTAATTATTTACAGGTAACTGGGAACTGTATTGTGGCTCCTTTTAGGTTTTTAAAACTGAAGGCCTAGGCTAGTTTGTCTTGATTTCAAGACTAATACTTGACTATTTTGTTTGTATGTTATTGGTAATTAAATAAATTAGTTTGAGATTTAGCATTTTTTTGGGATGGAATTTTTGTTGCATGAACGATTTACAGTGAGGTTGAATATGCACAAAGTATTATCTTCTATTGTGGCATGAGTCCACCCATAACAAAATGGATTGTAATGTCAAGGTTGGAGGAGTATTCAATTTGCAAATTGTTATTACAGCATTTTAGAAAGCATACTCAGGGGGAAGCGATGGCATAGTGGTATTATCACTGGACTATTAATCTAGAGTCCAGACATCATTCTGGGAACCCAGGTTCAAATCCCACCACAGCAGGTGGAATTTGAATTAATTAAATATTTGGAATTAAGAATCTAATGATGTCCATGAATCCATTGTTTGTCAGGAAATACCCATCTGGTTCACTAATGTCCTTACCAGAAGGAAACCCCTACCTGGCCTGGCCTACATGTGACTCCAGACCCACAGCAATGGTGGTTGACTCTTCACTGCTCTCTGGGCAATAAATGCTGCCTAGTGGGTGACACCCCTTATCCCATGAATAAATAAAGAAAAAAAATTAATAGAGACCTTTGTGGTTCTGCAATATTAGTTTTTTTAATGTGTGCTCAAAATTTACTAAACACGATAGATGGCTCTCCATAGTAGATAATCTTAGCGGGCAAGGATTTGAAGAAAACATTAGTTACAATTGTGTATTCACATATCGTAATCCAGAATTTGAGGTTTTTCCTGTTCTTTCTTCTAGCTGATCCAGTCAATCACAGGCTGCTCGGTATCTCAAAATGTAGTGATTGCCATGTCTGGTATTTCTAAAGTCTTTGTGGGTGAAGTAATGGAAGAAGGTAAGTTCAAAGAATAGAAGTTGTAAATGCATCAAAAGCAAAGGTAGGAAGGCCAACTTCCAAAATTTATTGTTCAGTGGTTTGATGTCTGATAGTCCATGTGCAGAGACGAGATACGAGATTAGGTCCAAACTTATTTATTCACTTCGCTTTATTACTTGCATTATTTTTGAGTGCATCTATGATTACGGATAAGAACATAAAAGAACACAAGACATAAAACATTGAAGGTCGGAAGCCCCAATCCAATGTACATGTAGCAACTGTGCCTGCTTCAATACTGAATTATGCTTAGCATTTTTCATTGTTTGTCTGACAATTGCTTTACAATTAGTATAATGTCAAGAAAATGTGATATCCATTGGGAGAAATGCATTTGTACATCATGTACTGGCTGGCTTGCCACAGTCATGTGATCTGTTCCTTGGCTGTAAGTGCTTACACAAGTTTATAGCAGCTATTAAACTATCTGTATTTAAGGTTTTAGCAAAGATCTGTAGTTTGGATTGTGGGTGAGGTTGTTGACTTGCTCGTCGAGCTGGCTTGTTTTCACTAAGATGTTTCGTCAGCGTGCTAGGTAACATAATCAGTGAGTCCTCCAATGAAGCAATGTTGTTCTACTCCATCTGGAATATTTGTACATGGTATACAAACCCATATAGAACAAAACCGGAAATGACACTGCTCACCATAACAGACCGGACAGTGTAAATTCCAAGCAGAGCAGAACAATATTGTTTCATCGGAGGCCTCCCTGATGACGTTACCTAGCATGGTGAGGAAGAGTCTGAACAAAAACAAGCCAGCTCGCTGAGTAAGTCAACATCCTCAAATACAGATAGCTACTGTTTCATGTCATGTATCAGTTAATTGAATATTCAAGCGGAGATTTAGTCTCCTGGAAAAGGCTTTTAGATGAAAGTAAAATAAAACTCACGAGGATTTACATTGCTGAAGCTGATTTGTTTCTGTAGATATTTTAGAATCAACCTGTTCAGGCTTTTGGAGTGAGTGGGACTCGAACCTGGGTCTCCTGGCTCAGAGACAGGAACATTACTACTGCACTACAGGAGCCCTCCGAATTTGCTTCTGTAAACTGTTGATAGGCATTGAAGCTACAAATTATGTGCAGTGCAAGGAAATACTTTAAATATAATTAAATACAGCTTTATCTCAAACTACCAGCTCCTTGCTGTATTTTTAAAGAAAGACACCATCTGTGTCTTTTACTATGCCAAATTGTATAGTAGCTTATGAACAGAATGCTGCAGAAAATCTAACTCAGCACCATGTGTGGAGAGAAAGTGTTCAACATTTAAGTTCAATACGACTTCAGAACCGAAAGATGTTAGAAATTTTTTTGCCTGACCCACAGATGCTGAGTTTCTTCAGCATTCTGTCTGTTTCAGATCTCCAGCATTCTCAGTATTTTGGTTTTATACTTATCGCAGCATATCCATTGTAACTGTAGTGACTGGTTGCTAGAAAATGGGTGCACTGTTCAATTTCTAGGAGTTTCTCTTCCTAAGAAGACAAAGAACTCCAGAAACCTAAAAAGTGCATAGGTCGTTTGAGTAATGCAGTCCTTTTTTCATTCTGAGGAGGGCCAGCATTTATTATTTGTCCCTATTGCCCAGTCCCTTTCCTGGGATGGGATTCAAGCCAAATTCTGAAACTTCTTCTTTGCGGAAAAGAAAATTAACTGCATATCAAAATGAGATTGCAGGTGCCTTTCCCAGCTGTTTCCATAAATTTGCCTCTATCTGGGCATTGGAATTATCGTAGCATAATTATGAAGGAGCCTCAGCAGCATTACAACAATTATTGAGCATCTTGCTTTCAAAAGCCTTTCTCTTACTGTTTTAGGTTTTCAGCATCTTATAGTCTAATCCTATACCATGTAGTTATCAGTAACACATTGCTTTATAGTCGTCAAACAGCAGCCAGGGGCATAGCCCTTTGAAATGGATTTGCATTGCCTAATTGTGAGAAGCCTGTGTGAGTTCCTGTGTGGTTAAGGATGAATGTCTATCAAGCCTATTATTGCTGTAGGGTATCAGCTCCATCTCCCAGCCTCACCTCAGCAATTTTTTCCATGTTAGTGCTAAGTGTATCAGCTCTTCAATGTTCCTTTGATTCCAGCACTTTGGCAGCCTTCTTATCATAGATCTTGAGCATTCCAACAAGGGCAAACAGAAATCAAACGTGTGAGTATGCTATCAGAGACATGAAAAAAAATGTACAGGTGGCAGGATGAATAGATTCAAGGAAGGCAAGTTACATAAATGTCTCAGAAAACAAAGGATGAGAAATAAATTTGCTTGTCTGTGCCATAGGAGATAAACTGGCATCTATAAAATTTAATTGGAAAGAGAGTGGAGAATTATAAATAGCAGTTGAGCTAATTTGACTAATGAAGCGTTCACCTTTAGGCATCTGTGCATTCTGTGGGATTCTGTGTATGACATGCAGCAGAATGTTTGTTTGTGTTTTTCTTTTGTTTAAATTGATTGTTTTGACATTTTTTTTTTGAAAAAGCTCTGGATGTTTGTGATAAGTGGGGAGAAACTCCACCTTTGCAGCCAAAGCACATGCGGGAGGCAGTGAGAAGACTTAAATTACGTGGACAGATTCCAAACACGAAGTACAAGAAGGTTTCATTTCATTAAGAGGAATCCAGCACCAGTGAACATTGCCACTATATGTATAGATTTGAATGTACATGGAATATTTTGACTGCATGTGTGGAAGCTTGTTTTCTTCTAAATGGGTCAGCCTTAAGTGCTGTTACTTGAACCAGATTTCCAGTTGTTACTTTGATCAATAATCTTTTTCAAATTAAAAGGGAACCAAAACATATTTCTGGGATAAGCAGTTTTCTAGAGTCTATTAATGTTCAGCAAGCTGTTGACATGCAGCAGACACTAGTGACGAAAGATTTTACATTGTGGCCAGTACATCCCTACATTACACACAGCCAAGGGGGAAAGAGAGATCCTACAATCAGCTGTTGAACTTTTTTCTATATATGTAGATAGGTGAACATTTGTAAATAAAAATTAGAAACTAGATGTGCTTGTAAATACAATCTGGGCAGTTCAGATTGTAACAGTTTTATACTACAAATAATGTGTTTTGGATTTATGCACCGAAGTAAGTAACAAACAAGTTGCCTCATTGGGTATTTGCTTATCCTACAAGTCATTGTATTTCATTGTTTCTGATGTAATGTACAAAATATACAAGATAAATAACCTTGATAATAAAGTCCATGCACAACTCAGTAATAGCTGTGACTTTTTTAAAAAATTGCTGTCCACCTCTTGAAGAAATACTAATTATTAAAAGATGAAAATTAGCAGAAATTATGAACGTGGAATTAAGTTATTTTGCCGTCCATAGGAGAAACTTCTAAATTTGTCTTGGTTTTTAAAAAGGTTTGTAGCAGGTTGTGGATGAGGTTGTAAATGTGCTCACCAGGCTGGTGTCTTTGATGTTCATGTATCCTAATGGTCTTCTTCCAGTTTAGCCTATAATGTTTTTCACAGTCCTTGCATGGTTTTTTGAACTGCGCAAAGCAGAACAGCAGCACTTATGCAGAGGTTTTAAAAGGAATGTGCTTTTTTGCGTATCTAATCTGCTGTTACCTCCACAACAACACAGCCAGCCACACTAGCCCCTCCTCGTGCACGTCAAAGACATATCAGAGATGACCTCAAGACTACTCTGACTCCTGGATATCAGGATAGTCCACAAACCAATAACCCCCTAGAAAAGCTACTGACGAACGTAAAGGATCCCATACCCACAACCGATAAAATCAACGTAATATACAAAATTCTATGCAAGAACTGTGAGAAACATTAACATAGGCCAATTTGGAAGAAAACTGGCAAAGATACACTAATACCAACTAGCCACCAAGAGAGACAACCAATTTCATTGGTCTCAATACACACACTCAAAGGAAAAGGACACAAATTCAACTGGGACAACACATCCATAATACCACAAGCCAGAGACATGCCAGGAAATTCTTGGAGGCCTGGCATCCAACCAGAACTCCATCGACAAACACTTTAAACTGGACCCGCTGTACAAACCACTCAAAAACATAACCGGAGGGGATGTCAACCACTCCAGCAAACAGAGGCATAGAAATATCAAGCAGGACAGAACACCAATGCTTCTCCAGAGGCTCGCTGATGATGTTACCTAGCAAGGTGATGAAACGTCTACAATCAAATGTACCGGCTCATTGAGCAAATCTACGACCTTATCTTGATTTTGTCATTCGAGGCTACAATTACATGATTAAAGGCTTCCTTATCTCTACTTTAAATCAGTTTTATATAAAGTTCAAGTTAAAAATTATGTATTATTATGACTAACCCAACACTTAAAAGTAATGAAACATTTGTGAATAAATTTTATGTATTCCTCAGCTACAGAAGGGAGGGAGGATACGTTTTACTGAAGATATACATAATCAAGGAGTGAGCTCACAAAAATAGGCTATTTGACTCCTTCAACCAACTTACTTGTTACATCTTCAAAGAACTCTAAGTAAATTTGTCAAACAAAACCACTGATCCCACTTTATCATTTTATAAAGTTCTAAACATACTGTTTTTGCTTTCTTAATTCTCTTCCATTTACTTGTTCCCATTAATCACTCCTCAATCTTCAAGGAAGCAGTGTTGAGTTACCCTCTTCCTTTTTATGCATTTGCAGAAGTTCAAAGTCTGCTATTTAAAAATTTCTTGGTATGAACATACCAACATGGAGCTGGAGTAGACTATTCAGCACCTTGACTCTGCTCCACCATTCGAGAAGTCATGGCTGGTTGAATGTAATCTCAAATCTGCATTCCTCCTTGCTTAACAAGAATCTAAACATCTCTGCTTTGTCAATATTCAGGGACTCAAACTTTTTTCCTGAAAAAAAAGTGATTGAAAACAAAGGTTCCAAACCTTCCAGGAGAAATTCTTAACAGTTTTCATATTTCTGATTAGTTTTCTCATACTCTTCCCTCCATTTTGTCTTTTATATTCAGTCCCATCTTCTGACCTTCCATTCAGCTTTGCTTAATTTTTGCTAAATCATTGAATTACAAGTATCAAATCTTTGGTACACTTATTTAGACATATATCCGTAATATTGTTATCAGCATACAAGCTTGGGGAAACTGAAATACAATTCCCTCTCAGGGTATGATCTTGTAAACATTTTCATAACATCTGTATAGTAGTAAGACACCTGTTGGTTGAACAAAGTCACAAGAGCAATGCAAAGGCATTGAAACTGTACAGAAAACAGCTTGCAACATTGTTCTTGGCCTTAACCAATTTAGTTGCTCAGGTGAGTTACACAAGATGGCATGGGCACACCAAAGAACATAGGCAATTAACTCTGGTATTCTTCATGACATCTGTTATACTTCCTCAACAGAATACATCTGAGATATTTCATAATTCTTATTAGCATCAACCATTTGTCTACTGCCTTACCTTTTGATCCGTTTTCTCAGTATATGCCGGCCAACTTTGTCAAGTTTATTTTAAGACAATAGATTTAGATTCAAATTTATCAGCTTGAAAGAATTTGAAATTTAGCAATAATTACTTTCCTAGACGATAAAACTTCCCTTGAGAATAGTTTGAATAGACTATTCATTAATCTTAATTATAGATCAAAAATAATCCACTGCTTTTTTGATTCCACAATGTATTGATCTAAGAAACTGTGCCAAATACATGCACTGAACTAGTCTCAAGGCAAACTTTGTCATATACATATCAATATGGAGATGAAAGACATCTTGATTATTTGATTACATCTTTCAAGCACCACAATGTAGCTTCTGTTAGGGGCTAATAGTTGACTTCCATAAAAGACTTTCTTTCCTGGCTTTTATTGAAATCTTTCCACATCTTAAATCACCAAGGCAAGATCATTTCTTACAATTGTACTGATGTTGTCATCTACTAACAGAATTATCAATTATATGCAACTTATGTCTACATGGACAAAATATCAAGTATATTTGAATATTCACAGCTGTAACTACCTTGCAACAATATTGCCACAATGGCTATCATACCTGTTTACTTACCTTTGTGTCATCAATTCATCTATTTTTTTTAAACCAATATTGGAGGCATTCAGAGAAACTGCCTTTCATTTGATTATTTGTTGGTAGATTCTTCTGTTGTAATCTCTGTTCATTGCTGTCAAACTATGGTTATTACCAATATCAGACACATGCATTTCATCTTGTTCACTCTCTACATTTTCCTTCATTTGAAAAACTTAGCAGAGTATCTGTCCTTTTAAGAAACAAAATAAAATGCAACAGGAGCCTTGTTTGACTGTAAAAAATAAGTTGCATCAATCCGAAGATACCTCAAACAGTAAAAGGGAATATTTCAGTGTTCAAGTTGCATCTATTGAATACTAAAGACACATTTCAGCAAAGAGACAAAACATTAGATGATATAATTTATTTCAAAAAATATTTAACTGTACTGATTCACAGAACCAGTCATGAACATGTACAGTAGTGGCTGAAAATGTGGAACTGAAAATACCACAGCAGAATTTCAACATGAATGCCTCAAACACACATTTTAAACCACTTTACTGGTAATTTTACCACTGTGTTGCAATGCTCATGCATTCTTAACTGTACAGTATTAAAATATCTTTGAGCAAAAAGTTGGGTGTGCCTTTTACTTGAGCATAAACAATTTAATCAAGTTTCAGCTGTTTACATTACATTTAGTTGTGACTTATAAAGACCTCTGCACATCAGTTAAAATACACAAGTGAAACCTGGAATGATTAAACAGTGTTTTGATTACTACATTTGCTTGCACTGGACTAAGGCATTGGATAAATTCAGTATTACAACAGTGGAGAAATGCTGGCTTCTGATGGTGACAAGAAATGGTCAAAATACAATGAGCAGTCATCAATCCTTTCCACAATGATAGAAAAAGAGCACCAGAGAGATCAAGGGGCAACAATTAAATTGATGATACAAGTTATGTCTACATTTTGACAAAAATATGGCACAGGAATATTAGTTTTAATGCTCTAAAGCTCAAATCAAAAATAAAGATACTAAGATAATGAATTTGGGAATGTGAAAGAAATTTACCTGAACTCCAATTTAAATTTAAAGATGAAAAGTAAAAACACCTTGCAGTTATCAGTGAGGGAAAGGTCACATTTCAAAAGACATTACATTATTTGGCAAGGAAAAGTTGTAAGATGGGCAGAAGGATAGATGGGACAAGGGAAGAAGAATTTAGATCAAAGTAACTAGAATTTAAAAGTAACCACTTGAATCAAAATACATGCATATTTTGATTGATATTTTAAATTGAGAGTCTTTGGTTCAAGTTTTTCCACATATCCAGAAATAAGCTCAGTGTGAACATTTGGGCACTGCACTGGACATTCGCATTTTGGTCTTGTTTTCAAAAAGCATCTGTCAAAATTAAATGCAGTTGATACAGTTTCTCTAATTTCAAGTGTTTGTAAAGATATAGTTAATCTCAGTAAGATGATAAAGAAAAAACATTTGTACATTTTCAGCCTACTCCACAAAAGATGCTGTGGAAGTAGTTTGTGTTGCCTTGAACTTTCTGGTGAAGTTCTAATTTGAATAAACTGCAATTTTTAATGCAAAACAAAGTGTGGCACATTAATATTTGTACATATTATAGAGGATTAACCAGTGCATCAAGTAATAGGCAGTACAGAAGCAAAGTCAGAACTTAACACTTCAGATGTACTAAATCAATTGTGCTCTTGTATAGATAGCACATAAAACAGCATTTGATTACAAAAGACAGTGGCAGTATTAAAAAAGATTTGCTAGATTTCAGTGCATGCACACAAAAAAATACTTCTTTCAAGCAATGGTAGAGTTCAGTCCTGGTTGTGACATTGCTTAGAAGACTTCCAGTAAATCATTGTAATAATTCATATGTCTTTGACAAATTAGGGCAGAGCAATATAATTCAGTGTATGGTGGCAGAGTGTGCTGGTGCATGGGTTGTATCCCCTGTCCTTCAAGTTCAGTTTTAATGGCAAAGTATTGTTCCAAATTGAGGGAGGAATAAAAGGTAAAAAGAAAAATAGTAGCCAGTTATGCCACTGAGGAGAAATATTTCAAGTCAAAAGGCATTACATTGTTCAGCAAGGATAAATTGTAAGGTCAGAAAAATGGGAGGAGGAATTTAGATCACAATAATTGTGGCTTTCAGGGAGTTAGTTTAAAAAATTCAGCATAAAAACTTGAGCATATTTTGATTCAGATTAAAAATGTCCATATATAGATGCATGTTGCATTCAGAGACTCTGGATTGCCTGTTGCAGAATATCACAACAGTGTTGTTACAAAATGAAGTGATAACTTAAATGTATTAAAGGCAGATTTATTATTCCTTGTCAAAAGACAAGAATGTCTCTTCACACCAACCAGTGAACAGTTCATTGAGATCCGCCAACACAATTTTGTTTCTCAATATCTAGTCCTCAACGATGTAAAGTTTTGCACTTTCCCTGTAGGCAGGTAAGATAAACTAGTTCAATAATATTTTACTTTCTTAAATAGTAAATACAACAAAAGGTTAGTTCCCCCTCAAACATGGATTCTGTTGAAATTGAAAAAGAAAATGGTGTCTCACAACTAAGTTGGGATCAGCATTCCAAAGCCACTATAGTTAATAAATACGACTAAGTAGTCACTTTACAAGTTGCTCAAAAACAGAATAATTACGTGTTCAAAGTTCAAGTGGTTCTTTTAGATCGAAGTAGAAAAAGCTGGAAACGGAGAAGCTTCAATTTAACGAAAAGTCAAAGCCAAAAGATTGTGTTCAAAGAGATGAATTACAATAATATTGACAGCATTTGTATTCCACATCTGGATTTAATCTGAGTAACAAATGAATGGTTCAGTAATAAATACAACTTGGAAAGACTACTTTGTCATTTAACTTTTAAGATTTGAAGCATAAATACCCCTTCCTTACAGTCAGTATTCAAATATGCCATCAGGCACAAAGTAAACTCAATGAAAACAATTACTTTGTTCAGTGTTAATACAAAAATCACTGGTTTAAACCAGGAAGTTCCAACCAGTGAAACTCCATTGGCTGCAAGTTACTGTAGTTAATACTGCTATTAGATTAAATTGCTTATTCAGACGACAAACTGCAAGTGTGTTTCAGTTAGCTCTTGAATCTTCTCTTCATCCCAATCCTGATTACATAGACATCATTGTATGCCAAGAGCTATATTTTTAAGCTTACTTCAATATATGGAAAAACTGAACTTCCGCAAAAAGCTACAAAGAAAAAAATTCATAAATCTATTTATCAAAGTAATTAGTCCTTTCAGTGTCAAAGATTGAGCCTAGTGGATGTAGATAGCAATTACTATTTTCACCCCATTAATAACTAACAGGATAGAGAATTGTGGTTTACCCAGTTCAAATTTAGATGAGAAGCAGCAGTATGGGGTGGGAGAAGGGAATGCAACTCAAGTCTGAAATGAAAAGACATGGAAAACTATGATAGCTGGCTAATGTCGAGTTAGAGATTTTTTCCTTCATTTACCACACTGCAGCAATCAGGAGAGCACACTACAAATAGTGAGTGCAAGCAGTGAGAGAGCTCAGTTCTGAAACACAATTTAGTTTGACTCCAAGAAGTTAGTTGTTCAAGATTCCTCACCTCAACAATGAAACAAAACTGTGCTTTATGGAAGAATACTGCATTTCCCAAAAAAACCCAAGAAATTTGTATTCTGTATGGACAACCTGAAAAGCCCCACTTCTGCATCACATGGGTTAAATCAACCCAGCTGGGCAAGAATGGACAGTAGTGAGCAAGAAAAATCCAAACATTGTTGTTGTCATTTCAAAACAACATTTTGCTCTCTAGTCACCACAGCAATGTGATTACACCCTTGGGAATGGGAAGATAAGATCTTGGGCTTAGGAGGTTTCTGCAAACAGAAACAAAAATATAACCTGAAATCTAAGGTAGCTATTGTGCAACATCAAAAAAAGTGAATTCGCAAATACATTCATACACAGCATGGCTACATAGGCACTGCATCCCTTCAGTTTCAGTGCAAGCCCTATAAATCCTTAACACCACCTGAGCACAAACACCATATTCCTCCACTACCAACTCAAGTAGCCATTCTTCACGTCAGCCAAGATGTTAGCTGGCAATAAAAGTCATTCAGCTTTTATGGCACAACACCCAACATTACCATATGTGCACTTTCATTAGAGTCAAAATAAGAAAGGAGTTGAAACTGGAGCTCATTCCTTTCTCGCTCCACCCAGTCAAAAATATGAAGCTAATTCATCTTGCCATTTATCTGAGGTTTACTAACTTAGTTCAGGTTACAAATTCTTCAACTTGTTTCATTCTAAAAATATTTTGCCATCTGATTGTGGTGTAACAAGAATTAACTTATAGTACCCGTTACAATAGTATGACAGTGAAAATTAGAAAGTGAGAAAAAAAAAATCAGTCTCTAATACCCTAACACATTTTAATAGCTAATATGACCCATAGCGACTTCCCTGGCTTATTGTTCATCAGTTGGAAATTGATCAGAACATTTTGTTCGCACTTCAAATCTGATGAAATGCTTCATACTGGAACAAACCAGTTTCAGCTACGTTCTATAATGTAATAAAACTGCCAATATCAAAAAGACGGCAATAGCTACTGTAGTGAGAAGTTCAGTTGTTCCAAACTTACTAAAAGTACCTGTTGATTGTGTAAGCAACCAACCAGCAATTGAAACTGAGCAGGTAAGAGCACCACTGAACAATATCAAGCTAGTCAGAAACCAGAATCATTTCACAGTCTTCTGCTTGATAACAGGCTGCCTTTTTTTTTTAAGCAACTCCGAATACATATCAGTATAGCTTTTAATCCAAGTATTGTGGATCTAAAGAGCTATAACACCTCAGTTCATCCTGTACTCACTATAAGACAAGTTTGAATAACTTTATTTCTGCTTCAACTGTATGCAAGTCGAGAGATTCTGGTGTTCTGATTCTGGACAGGATATGGGGATGCAGTAACCGGGCTAAGTCTGCACTACCTGCAAGAAATTAGATCTTGCACAATTATTGACTAGAACAATTTTGACTCCCAGGATTTTGGAAACAGACAAAATCTAAAGCATCCTGGCTGAGGTTTCAGTGCTGTTGTATTTCAGAGATTCATAACTGTGTAACTTGCCCACACTGGGGAAGAAACTAATCTACAAAGGTGCTGCTTTTAGTTTTAAAACAGAAGATGAGTTGGTACACTAACATGCACTGCTCTCAGAACCACAAGGAAACAAACAGCAATCTCATTAAACTCCAGTTTTGTTTTAAGATTACAGAAACAAAATCAGAATCACAATTTGAGATGACAACTTATTCTGTGAAGAATTGTGGATGTCAAAAAAAGAAATAACAAAACTAGTGACAGGAGAATGCACTGCAGCACCCAGAATCAAGACTTGGCTATAATGTATGTATCAATCAAAAGATTCAGAGCAGCAAGCCAAGCTCAACACCTGTTAATCACTGTTCAACTACCAACTCAGTATCTAATGAGATGTAGCAGATTAAAAAGAACTTGCATCCATGAAGGAAATTTGGATAATGGCAGAGCAATAATGTTTAGAAACAGTATTAGCAAAGTGACTTAATAGGCTGAAAATATCTAAATGCACATCTACAGTATATACATTCACCCTCCTGACCAACCACTTCCTATGTTACAAAGTAAAAGTTACTCCCTTGTGTAAACATAGCAAAAAATTGGACAACCGTGTGCTATACTCCAGATTGCAAGCACAAAATTTGTTCAGCACTGGGGTTAGAAATCAAATTATTTAGCACATTTTTCTGTTTTTACTTGGCAAATATTATAACTAATTCAAAGTAACAATGTTGCATTTTATTGGATTTAGAAATTAGCAGAATTTAATGAAAGATACAGAAGCTCATCTGCACTGAGACTTTTTTTTTTAGGGAAAGAGGAAAACAAAAAGAGAAAAATCAAAGAGCAGAAAAAGAAGAAAGTAACAGTGTAAATGGTGGACGACACCAGAAACCTGATCAATGTTCATCTCTAACAAACCAAGTAGTACAGAAGGTGATTTCCCAAGATTTCCCACCCTTGGAGTGTGTCATGATCATTAATTAGACGATGGATAAGAAAATTTGGCTGAAGACAGGAATTATGAAGAAATAGTGCAAACCAGTTATTCAGAAACCTACTGCTGTCCAGTCTGAAAGGAAGCCCTTCAGAAGGGATTCTCACCATTGACTGGTTGTATTGCTGTCCACACCAACAAGTCGCTCATAACTGGGAAGACTGAAACACTCATTTAATCTTAAAGCTAACTCCAAAAGTTAATTTAAATGTAAAGAGGGCTCAAAATAGTTTTTTTTTTTTTAAAAACTGTGTTTTAAATTCATTGACTAGTTTTTATTTTGCTGACAGAACTTACAACAACAGCCACAAGCACACAGGAACTGCTTCACAAGTTCTCCAAAAGCACACCAGCATGGCAGCTGTTCAAGGTTGCAAGTGGCTTCAAAATATGTTATAAACAAATTATTCTGTAAAATGGGATTGATATATACACAAAATATAAATTAGGGAGCACAAGGTTACTAAGATGCACCTTTAGTTCATTTGCTGGTCCTGGATTAATAATACCGATATTATTCTGTTGCTTGAGTAAACCAATGTCCCCAGTCAGTTATATACACCACTAATTTAATATTCCTCTCCATTCTTCATTCAAGTGCACCAACCAAAACTCTGCTGCTGTCAGCGGTCTCAAGCAGTAATACTTGCAACTTACTTATTCCAGTTTTTTTTTAAAAAAACAAAGGTGGTTACCCATTTAACTATCTGAAGTTATGATGCAATTTTATAACCACCATGATCACACTTCAAAAGTGCTGTGTGCATCAACCAAGATATTGTCATCTTGACAAATTACTACCAAATATCACCGGAACTTAAGAAAGGTCCCTTCCATACAGACTGGAAGACCTTGCTCTTGTAACTACTGCTGCTGCTGGGTTCACTTGGTGACTCAAGGTTTATGCTGATCTTTCCAGTAACCAAATCAGATAATAACATTTGTTCTAATCAGATAGTGTTTGGGCTGTTAGCAGTAGCAACAGTCAAAGCTTAAAGTTAGGATTCAGTTTCATGACTTCTTGCAGCAACCTCTCTCGATCTTGATTTGCCTTTGTCAAAGCTTCCTTCATGCTGGCAAGTTCCTGCCTAAGGAGTTCATTCTGCTTGAAACAGACAAAAAAAATGTAATGAGCATTATTAATCAACTTGGAAAAGTAACAGCAACTGAAGAGTGTTAACATGCAACAAGTGTTAACAGTCTATATTTTCCCAGAACATTGACTTCTGCACAAACCACACTTGATGTTGAGGCAAGCCATCACTGCACGTTTTAACACCAACTCCCTCTAGTTTGAATATCTGAACTTGGAATTTTATAAATGGAACAACAACAGAGCAGGCACACAGTTTGACCAGTATCAGTTGTGTCTTGTACGAGACAGAATTCCTGTCGCAATAACCAAATAGTCACACCCGCTCTTTCAATAACCTGTAAATATTTAAAACTGCCTCTTGCTGTGAAAAGACATGTTGTTGAAGCTTTTTGTCTTGTACTCATCAGGACAATTCACAAGAAATACCAATTTAAAGGGAAAACTAACATTTAAACTGCATGACAGGAAAAGGATTATTGTGAAGAATGCACCCGAGAGCACTGAATCACGGTTTACTACCTAGCTTGCTTACGTTTTAAACTAGCTATATTAACTCTCACTGGACAGGGCATTGCCAGTGAATAACTGTCACCTATTCATTGTGTTGACTCTTCAAACAAGCCTGGCAGTTAACTGTGAGTCAGTATTAACGAGTGCATCAATGGCAACACATCTACCAATCACTTGCTGACCAACTAACCTCCTGTCACGCAGTACAAATACTGGTTCACGACTGATCCACCTAAATGCCATTCTCCTGCACTATCTTCATATCTCTCAACATCCTTATTACCTACAAACCTTTAAATTTCCATACTGCACATCATCAACGAGCAAGCTTCCACAGTCCTTTGAAATTCTGTTTCACAATCTACCACCCGTAGTGCAAAAGTCAACATGCATTTATGAATCCACGTTAACCCTGCCCAGATTCCCACCACCTCTCAAGTGTCCAGTAGTCACATCTTTTATAACAGACTCCAATATGTCCCCGACAACTGAAGTCAGGCTAACAAGTCTATGATTCACATTTTTCTCTTTCCCTCCTTTCTTAAATTTGGGTTACATTTCCAGCTTCCAATCAGCAAGCATCATTCCAGAATCTACAGAATTTTGAAAGATGAAAATTTTGAAAGCCACCTTTCTCAACACTCTGGGGCATGGATCATTGCATAATGATTTTTAAAACTAAAAATTTCTTTCAGTTCCTCATTTTTACAAGTCCCTTGGATTTCTGGGAGGTTCCTTGCATCTTCCTCTGTGAAGACAGACAATGATTATTTAGTCTATCTGCCACTTCCCCATTTTTTTTCCAGTTATAAAACATATAGATCCACATTTGTCTCGGCTATTGCATTCCTTTTTAAGTTGTTAAGTTGTAAGTTTTAACTTGTAAGTTTTCACAATCTGTTTTTATATTTATTGTTAGTTTATGTTTCTATTTTGTTTTCTTTATCGTCAGTTACTTAATCCTCGTCTTAAAGTAACTTTATACTGCTCCGCCTTTGACCTAATACAAATCTTCAATTTCCTTTAACCAAGACATGGTTAAATACCCATAAAGATGCAAGACTGTGTTGGGAGGCATGTTTCAGTCTTGGAGAGCAGCTGTTACATGACAGAATGCATATGTACAGACTGCAGACAAACATACATAGAATTAGGATGGTTTTAATTATTACAACAGGCAGGATGTTAAACAGAAAACCCAAAAAGAACTGTCAATGCTGGAAATCTGAAACAAAAACAGAAATTACTGCAGAAGCTCAGCAGGTCTGGCAGCATATGTGGAGTGAAAGCAGAGTTAATGGTTCAGACCCAGTGACCGTTTGTCAGACCCGACTGTAGCAAGGTAAAGGTTAATATATATGCTGAAGATGGGAGGTATGGGGAAGGAGTAAATGAGATGCAGAGATGGAGCAGGGAGTGAGGTGGGGATAGGGGGGGATTCTAAAAGAACCAAATACTGATTGCTTTCGAGACAATATGTTGTGTGAACATTTCATTCAAACTGGTTTAATTTCTGAAGCCCATATCAAGATTCAAGTCCTATCATAACGTTAATGCCTTTACTGCAAATAGTTATAATGTTGATCAAGAAATAAAAAGTACTGCGAGAACAATGCATTACTTCCAGTCATCTTTTCTGGCCTTTGCTGTTGCTCATCTCCACCCATACTGATGCTACTTCTTGCTGTTGTCAGCCAAGACGCTGCCTCATCACTGTCGTGATATCATTCTTCAGAGTTAAGCTCCCATCCCAAGTTCTCCACTTGTGATTCTTGTCAAAACATTGGTTTTCTGGAATAGTGAGATCCCAAAATTTTTTCACTACTCAAGTACATCTCTGTCGTCATTACCAGATCCAAGTTTTGTATCCCTATTGTGCCAATAATTAATCCATCTGGGTTACAAATACTTCCCACATTCAGATAAAGCATTGTCAATTTTAAGTTTATAACCATTTTAATCTAAATCAGTGATGCACTGTTCATGTTACAGACTACATTTTAAAACAAAAATTGAATAGCTACGTTGATCTTGCCAGTTCTTCAGATTTTTAAATGCTCCCTCATCTGAAGCCTACCCCACCATGTTCAACTTAAGGCCTTCTCTTCAGCCTAAATTAGTCAATTTATCAAGGAATGGTCTCAGTTTGAATTAGTGGAGCTCATTCCAACAAAGCTGCAAAGGTCTTTCTTCAGTACTGTATTAATACCTTTTGAATCAAAATGCTAACACAAGCCACACAATCAATTCGAATTTGTTTAGCACTATTCAATTACCATATCGCTCAAACAATAAACAAGACATGAGCAACTAGGAAGCTCTTATTAAATTAGACCCTAGCTCCTCAAACTTCCTCAGCAGAACTTGATTGCTCGTTCTACTTGTGTCGTTGGCTCCAGTTGGACCATGACAACTGGATCATGCTCCTCCCACTCCAAATTCTTCTCCAATTGTGAGGAGACATCCTTAATGCTGGCCAGGCATGCAAGAAAGAACATTACTATTATCTAAGTACCATATCTTTTTATTTCTCTGTATTTTTGATTGTGGACCAAAATTAGAAGATGACTGGTTTAAAAGCCAAAGGCTGTTGAAGGATTACTGCAGTTTTTAAAAAGGTTGCCTGACAGTGTTTGAGAGTGATTTTTAAACCATTGTTAGTTCAAACATTGGGAAAAGCCCAATTACAATCAAGCTGGAGCCAGGGAGCTGTGTATGAATGGAAATTTGACTGGTAACAAGTAGTTGAATGGTGTGTGAAATGGTGACCGGTATTTGGTAACAAGGTCCTCCTGCCAACAATTATACGAATGGCTCCCGAGGTAGCAGAGCAGCTTGGGGTGTGAATATTTGAGGCAGAAGCCATCGGATTTCTGAAATAAAAAACATTGCCAAGCTTGAAGACAGCCAGTTTATTTCCCCTCATCAGTTTCTAGAAGCTATGATTTTTAATTAATAAGTCAGAGGCTCTTATAAAGTGTGAATGAGTCACCTTGTGCTTCCTGCAAACAAGTATCTGGAAAAGAAAGATTGAGAATCGGATCATCTCAGCAAATTCTGTGAACAGGGTCCACTGAACTGACTTGCCAGTCTTTCCCTCTGCTCATAGCCAGGTTTTGTGTATCCATCTATGCCTGTCTATATGCGCATGGGGAGGAGATTTATTAAGTTGGTTAGTGTTTTAATTGGTCAAGTTAAATGTTGGCAGTTCATTATTGTTTATCTGCAGTTGGAATCTAGTTACTTGTAATAAATAGTCATTTTAGTCAAATATAGATACCTGGTCCATGCTTTCGGTCAGCTTAGGTTTAAAAGACAACTAAATTAGGGAATACTATGTGGTTTTTAAAATTCCTTAATTTTGGTGGTAACATCTCCAGGAATGGCAGGGCTTCACTTCCAGTGCGTGACCTCAGTGAAGCAGAGCCCTAATCCCCCCCATTTCACTTAAGTAACCACTGACCAGAAAATTAACTGGGTCAGCCATACAAATACTATAATTTCCATGCATTGTACAGGGAGTGACCCACCTTCTATTGGCCCAAACTCTCTTCACCATCCAAAGACATAAATCAGGCTGTGATGAAATCTTCTCCAAATACACAGAGCTCCAACAATGCAAGAATCTCAACTTCATTAGGACATTTATATCAATGATTTGGATGTGAACACAGGAATTATGGTTAGTAAGTTGCAGAGGACACCAAAATTGGAGGTGCAGTGGACAAAAACGGGATTTTGATCAGATGGGCCAATGGGCCGAGGAGTGGCAGATGGAGTTCAATTTAGATAAATGTGAAGTGCTGCAATTTGGAAAGGCAAATCAGGACAGGACTTATACACTAAATAGTACGGTCCTGAGGAGTGTGAGTGAACGAAGAGACCTTGGAGTGCAGGTTCATAGTTCCTTGAAAGTGGAGTCTAGGTAGATAGGATAGTGAAGGTGGCATTTGGTGTGTTTGCCTTTATTGATCAGTGCATTGAATATAGGAGTTGGGAGGTCATGTTGCAGCTGTACAGGACATTAGTTAGGCCATTATTGGAATATTGCATGCAATTCTGGTCTCCCTCCTATAGGAAGGATACTGTGAAACTAGAAAGGGTTCAGAAAAGATTTACAAGGATGTTGCCAGGGTTGAAGGGTTTGAGCTACAAGGAGAGGCTGAACAGACTGGGGCTATTTTCCCTGCAGTGTTGGTGGCTGAGGAGTGACCTTGTTAGAAGTTTATAAAATCATGAGGGGCATGGATAGGGTAAATAGGCAAGGTCTTTTACTTGGGGTGGGGGAGTGCAAAACTAAAAGGCATAGGTTTAAGGGTGAGAGGGGAAAGATATTAAAGGGACCTAAAGGGCAACTTTTTCACGCAGAGGGTAGTGCGTATATGGAATGAGCTGCCAGAGGAAATGGTGGAGGCTGGTACAATTACAACATTTAAAAGGCATCTGGATGGTTGTGTGAATAGGAAGGGTTTAGGGATATGGGCCAAATGTTGGCAAATAGGACTAGATTTGTATAGGATATCCGGTCGGCATGGAGGAGTTGGACTGAAGGGTCCGTTTCCATACTGTATATTTCTATGACAGCATCCTCCAAATAAATGTTCATTTTCTCCACCACCAGAAAATACAGGGTCTAGCTTGTACAATCTGCAAGATGAATTGCAACAACTCGGACAGTAAGCACAAGAGGTTCCCCTTCAAGTCACACTAATCTCAGTTGAAATTTATTATTTTATAACTTGGTCAAAATCCTTTAAGACTGCAAAATCCAAGGGAAGACCTTCACCAGAAAAACTGTATGCTTCATGGCAGTGGATCAGTAGCACCTTCTTAATGTAATAGAAGTTGAGGAATAAGTGCTGCCTTGGGTAGCAAGACTCACATGCTGTTAAAGAATTTAAAAAATATGACTAAGCATACATACCATATCCCTAGTGCTGATGCCCAGATCTGATAGACTCTGGCTCTCAGACAGTGACTGCATTTCTCCAGCTTTCACCCATCCAAGTTTGGGCTGATGCGATTCAGTTGTGACCAAATAATTCTCCAGTTTTGTCAACACTGGTTCATTTTGACCTGTCTGCATGGCTAATACAGGAAATAACAAAACAAATCAGAACAACCTAAACTACAAATTACAAACTAAATTTAATAATACCAGATATTACCACACGGAGATATACAGCTGAACCAAATCAGCCTTTCTAACTCTGCATCTGCAAAACAGTAAAATTATAGCAAAGACCACAAATAGTTATTTCAATGGTTCCTAACCAGACTTTGTAAACAATTAAATTTCCAGACATTGATTTTGTACCTTAAACAAAGCACTTAACTATTCATTAAATACATAATAAGTTGAGCAAAGAGAAAACCAAACAACATGATAAGCTGAGATAGTAGGAACTGCAGATGCTGGAGAATCCAAGACAACAAGATGCAGAGCTGGATGAACACAGCAGGCCAAGCAGCATCATAGGAGCAGAAAGGCTGACGTTTCGGGCCTGGACCCTTCATCAGAAAAGATAAGCTGATAAACATTTGTGCTTAAACTCATCAGTCCTCGTTCAAACAAAACACAGAAAAAAAAAATCAAACCAACATACAGCTAAGGGATAAACAAAGTAATAAAACTGGCCAGATTACTTAAATGACTTTCATGGTGTGTTGTTTAACAGGTATAAAATGTGGACTCGGCTGTTTCTCCTGAAATAATGATCAGGCTCACCACCCCAGTTCACCTAAGCAAAGGCAACAATACTTCAAACTCAGCTTTCTGCTCTTTTAGTTTCAAGAAGCTGGTGTATGACATGAGGCAGGGAGTTTTCAAAACCTAATGCTGTCTCAGTAGCAGCTCAAAACCATCTCTTGGAAAACATAGTTTAAAAAAAGAACTTTAATTCTGGTTCTCCCCTGGTAGGCAGCTCAACTCTTCCTGAAGTCTCAGTTATCATTCAAAAACCACTGTCTGTTTGAATTATAGGGTCTCTTTTTAGGTACTGACCTCATTAATAGCTATTTTCTTGAACATAATGCTGTCCCCGTGTTGCTGTGTCTGTCAGAACCTTTCTGATCAAGAATTGGCCTGCAATTAGCCTCCAGGCCTCATCTCTCAAATGAAGCTTGTTTGGTCTGTTCTTTTCATTCTACCATAAGTTGTCCTAAAGTCCACCAGTGATTTCCAGTTCATAATTCAAAATTGATAAAAGATTTAAATAACAACAATGAAAAAAAATCAGCGACATTTCTAACACGGGCTGCAGTGAATTGAACAGGACTTTTTGCCTAACCAACCATTTTTCTTTCAGTGAAAATAAGGAAGAACGTTGATTAATATAAAATACTTTTACAAAATGCTAAGGTAAAGACTAGCTAATGATACTGTCCAAAATGTTATACAAGAGTTCAAATTATCAAGGATTACAATTATTCACTAATTTTCAAGTCATTGAAAGTTAATGGATGTTTGTGATCTTGGAAAACTTCCTTTCACACAGGAGAGATATTGATCAGTCTTCTTATATTAATCAATTTCCCATCACAACCAAGATTCCCATTTGCTTACTATCTGAGAAGGCCAGCCCTACAAGTCTCTACAAGTCTCTTTTCCTGAAAAAACAACTATTATCTACAAGTATAGTAATCTCCAGGATTTTCATCTATCAATTCCTTCGTATCAAGTAAAGATTCCCCCATTTATAAAGTAAAGTTTATGACTTCTCTCTTTCAAAAATAAATTCACCCTGATCTCCTCTGTCGTGCAAACAATCAGATTTCCAACCTACTTTTCCTTTCCAAGTGCTTCTGCATGTTGTGACCACATCCCCACCCTCAAGACCTGTACCCAGTTTCTCTTAAACTCCAATGTGAATCGCTCCAGTTTTTCACACAAGTCAACATTGAAGTGACAAAGAACACAAATTACAGTCCATCACTAATGCAACAGTCACTCTCCTTTCTTGCAGCCTCCAACACTATTGACCAAAGTATCCTTCAACACCATGCCTATATCATCCAGCTTGGCAATACTGCCCTCAATTGGTTCCACTCACAGCTTGGTGTTCTGCTCTGTTCTGAATTTATATGATCCTCTGGTGTGATGGTTTGGTCGCTTCTAGCTCTTTTTTTTTAAGCAGCAGTCCGCATACAGGGTCTATTTCCATGTGTTTATTAATAGAGTACCATGATGAGAACCAAGCTTCCAGAAATTTTTAAAAAGACACAACCAATATTCACTTATCTCAATACGCACAGATAACGAAGGCCATCAGTCGGCTGGGACAAAGTGACTACACTGGGATAAGTGAACAACAGACATGCAAGAGAATTTCTGGAAGCCTTGTTCTCGTGGGACTCCATTAACAAACACATAAAAATAAACACCGTATACAGACCACTGATAAATAAACAGAACCGGAAGTGACAAGACCCACCATACCAGAGGGTCATATAAATTCAGAATGGAGCAGAACACCAACACTTTGATTAGAGGCCGTTCTGATGACTTTGCCTAGAATGGTAATGAAAACGTCTGCGCACTACAGAACAACCGGCTCGGTGAGCTAACGAACAACTGTAGATTACTTGTTAGCTCAGCATTCTATTCCAAAATGAAATTTTCCACTCCTATCCATCACTAAGCTCACCTATTTTCACCTCCATGTCCAGCTCTGCCTAACTCAACTCCTCACAGAATCCCTA